>NW_006922181.1:575731-577742 GCF_000298275.1 Orycteropus afer afer
GAATAAACTCCTGTTTGTTCAAGCCATCCCATTTGTGGTATATTTCTGTCAGAGTGGCACTAGGTAACCAGAACACATCTCTCATGAGTAAGCTAGAACATGATTGTTGTGTTATTGTTGACATTTCACTGCCAGCCTCTGCATGCACACCAGTCCTATTGTTTCCACATCCAGACTTGGGAGAGTGCCTCCTTTCTGGTCATGTTATCCTTCATCATCTCATTCCACATGTGCATATATACCCACATGTACACACTCAAACATAGTCACATAATACATAGACATACACACATGCATAGATCTACACACAAACATACACACATACTCACACACACATACATAGACACACATACTGTGGTGACCACCTTCAAGATATCCTCCAATGGACTTCATCTCCTGGTCTTCACATCCTTATATTATTTCCTCCCATATTAAGGCTGGTCTGGAAAAAGTGATGGTGTGTGATTTCAAAGGCTAAGTCACAAGAGACATTGTGGCTTCCATCTTTGTCTCTTGGAACACTCTGTCTGGAGGAAGCCAGCCACCATATGAAGCACTCAAGCAGCCTTGTGGAGGGTTCATGTGGAGAAGAACAGAGATCTCCCTTTAACAGCCTACACCAACTTGCCAGTCATGTCTAGAACAAGTCAAGCTTCAGACGACTATTGGCCCCAGACACATTCCCCAACTTCCTAACCCACAAGACTATGAGATATAATCACTGTTGCTTTAAGACACTACATGATGGAGTAGATTGTCATGCAGCATTAAATAGTTAAAATACTCACTGTGAACACACATTTATGCACATGCATGCTCTCATGTACACACACATAAGCACACACACTCATGCACACATATATACACATACACTAACATTCATTCTCAGACATGCACATGCCACACACATGTATACACACTCACATATACACACATACATACTGCACACATACATATACACATACCACACACAGAGATATATGCACTCATTTACACATATAAACAAACCATACATATACATACACCACACACACATACATACACACACATGCACAAATGCAGCTTACTCTCCATGAATCGTCATTTTGCATATTCTCTGCCAAAGTACCACACAAATTTCCAAATAACCTAAATTAAGAACTGTCTCACTAGGTGGATCCAATATTTAAAACTAAAACTTCCTACACTATTGGGCTATGTCTTCCTGGGCAAAGAGTTTTCTCTAAAATCCAGGGAAGAAAACATTCAAGGCAACCAGGCCTTGGGATCTTTCATAAAACACCCATTGACTTAAAGCAATTGAGGGCTCAGTCTTCCCGGTTACTATGCAAAAAGTGAATGAGAACATATACTCATTTTGTGATTTGTGGAAACAGGTTCATACTTTTTTTCAGTTTTTCAATAGCAGAAAGTCTATGTTCTTACATAAATTACCCAATTAGAAGAGCCGCCCAATGTTATGCAAGACAACACACATTCCCAGCATCAGCCCTGAAGAACACACAAAATAGCAAATGACCACAAAAATGAAGGAAATGGGTCAACTTATTTTCAAAGGTATCTTTGCTTCTTTAAAACGCAAAGAAGAATGGCAGAATGTACTAGAAGACAATTAGGCATCTTTGCACTCTTTCTTCAGCATATTGAGTTCAAATTTCCAGGGTTTAGATGAAACAATGAAGATGCAAAAAACCACCTAAGGGAGACAAAAAGAATAATCAGAATTATTAAACATATACTATATTAAATATGTGTGTGTGTGTGTGTGTGTGTGAAATATATAATTAAATATATACCAAAAAAAAACCTCACTGACATCAAGTCGCATCTGACTCATAGTGACCCCTCCTTGGGTTTCTCTACAGAAGTAGATTTCCCAATCTTTCTTCTGAGGAGTGCCTGCTGAGCTTGAACCACCACCCTTCTGGTTAGCAGTCAAATGCCTTAAGCACTATGCCACCAGAGCTCCTAATTAAATATATATACACATATATATATAATATATATATAT
>NW_006922181.1:577842-583777 GCF_000298275.1 Orycteropus afer afer
ATATATATATATATATATATTTCCTATTTCCCTGTGTTGAGATTCAGCTTCAGGGGCTTAAGAGTTATCTGAGCCCTCCATACCCTGGGGAAGCCACAGAACTGTTAATCTAGAATCCTGCAGTAGAGGAAACAACATCACTCACCAAAGTAAATCTTATCAAGTCATTGTCACTCTCATACAAACCACCATGAATGTAATTCTTGTCTGCTTAAAGAAAGCAAAGATGGAAGCTCAGTGATTGGTGCTTCCTGAGAATGTCCTGTCTCCATCTCTAGACCCTTTATCTAGCCATGCTAACTTCACATTGGGCCACTGAGACTCTACACTGCACAAGGACCCAGTGGCCCTGCCCATATGAGGCACCATAACAAGGATGGGACAGAGTTCTGCACACCTGGCACAGGTGGACAAAATTGGTCCAGAAACTGATAACAAAAGATTGCAGTGGGGAGGGCTGGGAACAGATACATAGATTGCTTCCCAGAACCCTGTAGGATAGGGTGACCAACTTGTCCCAATTTGATTAGGACTAACTTGGCTTTAGCCCTGAAAGTGCCACATCCCAGGAAACGTTAAAAAAAAAAGCCCACTACCATTGAGTCATATCCAACTCAAAGCACCCCTGTAAGGCTTCCAAATCTTTACTGAAGCAGACTACTTCATCTTTCTCCCATGGACAGCTGGTGGGCCAAAATCACCAACCTTTTGCTTAGCAACACATTCTTTAGCCACTGCACCACTAGAGCTCTTGTTGTCATTGTTGTTAGGTATCTTCGTGTCAGCTCCGACTCACAGAGACCCTATATACAACAGAACAAAAACACTTTCTAGTCCTGTGACAGCCTCACAATCCTAAGCACATCATTGCAGCCACTATGTCAATTCATCTCGTTGCAGGTCTTCCCATTTTTTTCTCACCCTCCACTTTATTAAGCATGGTCCCTTCTGACAACATGAGCATAGTAGTTGAGATGAAGTCTGGCCATTCTCACTTGCAAGGAGCATTCCAGCTGCACTTTTTCCAAGACAGATCTGTTCATTCTTCCGGCAGTCCATGGTACTTTCATTATTCTTTGCCAACACCAACTCAAACACATCAATTCTTTTTCAGTCTTCCTTATTCGTTGTCTAGCATTTGCATGCATATGAGATGATTGAAAATACCATGGTTTGGGTTAGGCACACTTTAGTCTTCAAAGATACATCTTTGCTCTTAAGCACTTTAAAGAGGTCTTTTGCATCAGATTTGCCCTGTGCAATGTGTTGTCTGATTTCTTGACTGCTACTTCCATTGGTACTGATAGTTGCAGTGTAGTAAATTACCTGGTATGGCTTTTCTAGCCATAAGTCTTTGTAAACTCCATGGTGGAATTTTCTGTGAGAAACTGAGTATCTCCTGATTGTTAAAATCATCCACCTGAGGTATTTCTGTTGGGAGCAGCACAAAGTAATTTTCTGGGAAGTTCACTTTCTCTTAGGTGTATAGAATTCTGATGTTAGGATTGGTTGGTTTGGCCTCAAAAAGGAGTCCTCCTAGAAGCAGAAGGAGTCTCTCTGACTGCTGGCTGAGAAAGATATGCTGCTGAGAGAAACATGCTCCTGAGAGACACGTGCTGCTGAGAAAGAGACACCGAGAGACACACATTGCTGGGAGAGAGACATCGAGACACACACACTGCAGGTAGAGAGACTGAGAAAGACTATTGGCTGAGAGACAGCGGGCTGAAAGAGACTGAGTCTTGTTCCTGAACGTGATTCATAGCCTGGTGTTTCCCTAATAAACCCCATAATCTGTGAGTTCTGTGTGGCCACTGCAGTGAATTATTGAACCCAGCAGAGAACAGTGGTGGTGGGTGCTGCGGGAGGAGTGGTGGGTATCAGGGTTGGGGAAAGGGCTGGAGGGAGGCAGTATGTCTGGCCTCACAGGAATAGGCCTTGGGCTGCTGATGGTGATTCTGTCTTCCTCTTGTGCAGTTAGAGGAGGTCAGAAGATGAAGCCTCCCTGCCCCTTTAACAATAGTGAAACCAAGTAATGCAAAATCTTTGACAACTTCAATCTTTTCTCCACTTATCATGATGCTGCTTATTGGTCAGTTGTGAGGATTTTTGTTTTCTTTATGTTAAGGTGTAAACCATACTGCAGACTGCAGTCTTTAATCTTCATCAATAAGTGCTTCAAGTCATCTTCACATTCAGCAAGCAATGTTGTGTTGTGCATATTGCAGGTTCTCAATGTGTCTTTCTCCAATCCTCATGCTGCATTCTTCTTCATATGGTCCAGCCTCTTGAATTATTTCCTCAGCATACAAATTGAACAAGTATGGTGAAAGGATATAACCCTGACACACTCCCTTCCTGTTTTTAAACCAAGCAGTATCCCCTTGCTCTGTTTGAATGACAGCACAATTACATCTTCTGGAATTCCCATTCTTCTCAACATTATCTATAATTGTTATGATCCACACAGTTGGATGCTTTTGGATAGTCAATAAAACACAAGTAAGCATCTTTCTTGTATTCCTTGCTTTCAGCCAAGATCCATCTGACATGAGTGGTGATGTCCCTTGTTCCACGTTCTCTTCTGAATCCACTTTGCATTTCTGGAAGTTCCCTGTCAATATACTGTTGTAATAATTTTTGAATTATCTTCAGCACAATTTTACTTGCATGTGATAGTAATGGTTAAAAAAAAAAAAAAAAAAACACTCACTGCCATCAAGTAAATTCCAACTCATAGTGATCCCCATTGGGTTTCCAAGGCAGTAATACTATCTTTTTGGAACTACATTGAGCCATCTTCCTTCTGTGGAGTGACTGGTGGGTTTGAACACCAACCTTCTGGTTAGCAGTCAAATGCCTTAGGTATTGTGCCATTGCTTGACAATTTCCACATTCTGTTGGATCACCTTTCTTTGCAATGGGCACAAATATGGATCACTTCCAGTCAGTTGGTCAGGGAGCTGTCTTCCAGATTTCTTGGCATAGATGAGTAAGTGCCTCCAGAGCAGCCTCCAGAGCGGCATCCATTTGTTGAAACATCTCAATGGGTATTCCGTCAATTCCTGGAGCCTTGCTTTACAACAATTCCCTCAGTGCAGCTTTGACTTCTTCCTTCAATACCATTGGTCCTTCATCATTTGCCACTTCCTGAAATGTATGAGTATCAACCAAGTCTTTTTGGTATAGTGACTTCCATCTTCTTTTGATTCTTCCTGCATTGTTCAATATTTTGCCCACAGAATCTTTCAGTCTTGCAACTCAAGGCTTGAATCTTTTCTTCAGTTCTTTCAGCTTGAGAAATTCTAAGTCCATTCTTCCCTTTTGTTTTTCTAACTCCAGGTCTTTGGGCATTTCATTATAATAATTGACTTTATCTTCTCAAGCTGTTCTTTGATATTTTCTGTTCAGCTCTTTAACTTGTCATTTCTTCCATTTGCTTTAGCTACTCTCCATTCAAGAGCAAGTTTTAGAGACTCTTCTGACATCTAATTTGGTCTTCTCTTCCTTTCCTGTCTTTTTAACAACTTTTACTTTCTTCAGTTATGATGTTTTTGATTTGTCTGGTTTTCAGTCATTGGTGTTCAATGCATCAAATCTATTCTTCAGATGAATTTAGGTGGGATATGATAAAGGTCATATTTTGGCTCTCATAGACTTGTTTTAATTTCCTTCAGCTACAATTTAAACTTACATATGAGCAGTTGATGTTCTATTCCACAGTCAACTCCTGGCCTTGGTTTGGCTGAAGATATTGCATTTCTCCATCATCTCTTTCTTCAGATGTAATTGATCTAAATCCTGTTCATTCCATCTGGTGAAGTCCACATGTATAGCCACCACCATTTATGTTGTTGGAAAACAGTATTGGCAATGAATAAGTCATTGGTCTTGCAAAATTCTATCATGTGATCTCTGATGTTATTTCTATCACCAAGGCCATATTTTCCAACTACTGGTGATTCTTCTTTGTGTCCACCTTTTGCATTCCAATCACTAATAATAATCAATATATGCTGATTGCCTGTTTCCTAAACCTCCTAGGACAAACCTAATCCTTCTAGGACAAACAGGATGGTGGGTCACCCTACAAGTTTGCCCATGCAGAGGCACTGAACACAGTGAGAAATATAGCTAGCCAGTCCCAAATATTTCAGCCATTCAAGCTGAGACTGCAGGCATGTGAGTAAAGAAGCCATCTGGAATATCACTGGCCCAGCAGATACCATAAAGGATGTAATAGTTGCCCTGTAGAACCCAGCTCAGATTGCAGAGCAGTGAGTAATATTGACCTTTTTGTTGTTTTAAGCCATTCAGCGTGTGTCTGGGCAGAGAGAAAGGGAGAGCTAGAGTGGTATTAGCAACAGAAAAATGGAAACAGTGTTCCATATTTAGAACCTGGCCACTGACAATCTTGAATAGGAGCAGAATATGGTCTTAGATAGTACATGGATGGTACAGAGGTTTAATATAATCAACTGCTGACCAAAAGATTGGCAGTTCAAGTCTCCCCTGAGACAACTGAGGAGAAAGGACTGGTGATCTACTTCCAAAAATTCAATCATTGAAAACTCTATGGGGCATGACCATATACAGGTTTGGCAGATGATATTTCTACATACATATTTTTATGTGCTGAAAATATATTCATGCATATAGTAGAGCAAACAGAGAAGAAAGATATGAAATTGTAATCATAATCAAACACCTTGAGGAAATGAGTGACTGGGCCTGGGGAGTCAGGATTATAGTCTCAGGGAACATAAATGTGAATTGGTATAACATAGTCCACAAAGACAATATTCTACATCCTAATTTGGTGAGTAGCATCTTGGCTCTTAAAAGCTTGCTAGCAGATATCTAAAGTGCAACTGTTGGTCTCTCCCCATATGGAGAAAAGAGTGAAGAAAATCAAAGATGCATTGTACCGTTGTAGACCATTCTGAAAGAGATCACAATAGAATGTCCTGAGTAGAATGGGTGAAAAATGTGGACTAAAACTCAAAATCTTAAAAATGACCAGACTTGATAGAGACTGGTGGAAGCTCCAAAACTACAGCCCTTAGACACTCTTCAAGCCTAGGACTGAACTCATCCCCATGGCCCAACTTTCAGCCAAACACTTTCCACTAAATAATAGACAGGACTATAAAGTGTTGAACAATGATTCCAGGAGTATGCACTTCTTAGAATAATCAATCATAAGAGATCAAAAAGGCAGCATTTGCCCAGAGACAACTCTCAGAAGGCAGGAAGGGATAAGAAAAAAAGACAGTTGGAAATGGTAATGGTAAACACAGGGGGAAAGTGGGGAGAATGCTGTTACAATGTGGGGAATGCAATCAGTGTCACAAAACAAAATATGGATGAATTGTTGAATGGGAAACCAATTTTCTCTGTAAACTTTC
Source organism: Orycteropus afer afer (assembly GCF_000298275.1). NCBI lineage: Eukaryota > Metazoa > Chordata > Mammalia > Tubulidentata > Orycteropodidae > Orycteropus > Orycteropus afer. The sequence continues at coordinate 583,251 of NW_006922181.1, forward strand.
ACTCAAACCACAATGAAAATTTAAAAAACAAACAAACAAACAAACAAAACCCTGTAGAGCACAGTTCTTCTCTGACACACATAGTGTCTCCATGAGTTAGAGGTAACTCCATGGTAACTGGTTATTTTTATAGTTTGAAAGGAAATTAGAAGACAGAATCAAGAAGGATCATATTGGTTTTCTCTGTCTGGCAAATAAGCCTAAATGGGGCCATCACACTCCCTGATACCAAACCCTTACCTTTTGCATTTTGGGATCCTGTTGAAATAAGCAATTTTCATTTTCTCCTGAAATTTTCTTGCACATTGTTCGGGCCATTTTGACTTCAAGATAGTATTCCAGACTATCTGTGACCTGTCAGTGAATAATTTAAAATTTAGATATCATAAAAGAATGCATAGTATCAGTTGTCACATTTGAAAATAGATATGTCATTGATTGTGTAGGGCAAAGCCCATCTTGTCTCCTTTCCTCCCATCAGTCTTCTTGCCTATGGTTTTTGTTGTAAGCAGTTTTGGACTAACAGG
>NW_006922181.1:583952-585931 GCF_000298275.1 Orycteropus afer afer
CTTCCTTCCAAGGAGTGGCTGGTGGGTTTGAACCACCAGCCTTCTGGTTAGCAGTCAAGTGCCTTAGGCACTACACTACCTCCCATATTTTAGCATGCATCAGAATCAGAATCACCTTGCATTCTTGTTAAAGCATAGGCCCCCAGGGTCCTACATTGGCTACCCTTTCTCAGTATGTCTGGGTGGAGATGAATATGCATTTCTAACAAGCTCTTAGGCTATGCAGCTACTGCTGCTTTCAGGACCCATTCTGAGAAGTATTGGCTTAAGGCAGAAAGATCTTTCTGTGCTTGGTTCTCTTGAACACAATATTCTCTTTTATAGCTTTGTATTCAAACACTATCCTTAGTCAATTTTCAGTTAGTTTTTTATTGTTTCAAGAGGAGAATCACTAAGTATTTCTCTTATTACAAAAAGAGGAAAGACAAAGGTAACAAAGTGAACCTCCACACAAAACATCCTTTAGTCCCCAAATCATTCAAAATTTTAGAAATATATTGTAAAATAGGGAGCTCTGGTAGCATAGTGGCTAAGACACTTGCCTGCTAACCAGACGGCTGGCGGTTCAAACCCACCAACCACTCCTTGGAAGGAAGGTTGGGCAATCCTACTTCCGTAGTGATACTGCCTCGGAAACTCAAGGAGGGGTCGCTATGAGTCGGGTTTGACTTGATGGCATTTGACTTGATAACAACATAACAACAACATTGTAAAATATAACAAAAAAAAAAAAAAACACTTTAAATCAAAGATGGCATTCCAGAAAAACCAAACCAAACTCACTGCCATCAAGTCAATTCCAACTCATAGCAACCCCCTTTTGGTTTCTGAGGTGGTAAATTTTTATGGAAGTAGATAGCCCCATCTTCCTTCAGCAGAGTGGCTGATGGATTTGAACCACCAAACTTCTGGTTAGCAGTCAAATGCCTTAGGCACCACACCACCAGAACTTCTTTAGAATTGAAGTAAGTGACTCCATTTTGTAACTCTATTTTTGTAATGTCCAGCTATGGCTGGCAATATCTTGCTAAAACTCATTTTTATGTAGCTGAAGTAACCATTTCATCCTGCCCCCACTCCCATTGAGTTAGGGAGTGCTCCTATTGTCTTTTTCTTCTCTCCCCTCCTAGGCACATAAAGCAGCTAAATCACCCTTCAATGGACGCCTGTGCTAGAGCACATGTACTCTGGGGTGACCTGTGCTAGAGCATGTACTCTAAGGTGGTTATCCAAACTAACTCCCCTCATCCCTTGATGAATGCCTGTGCTAAAGCACGTACACTAAGTCCTTGAAACTGCTGCTTCTGCTTCTGTATTATCGCTTGCTTGCCTGCTTTATAAAGCCTACTTAAAATCGGCCCGTTACTGCAGCATAGGCACGCGCTTCAGCTCCCTACAGTTGGCGAGCCTAAATAAATCTCTTTTACCCAAAAGTGGACATTATAGTGGCTATTATTTTAAATTGAACACATAACAGGATGTCATTCCAAAAAAACCAAACCAAACTCACTGCCATTGAGTCAGTTCCAACTAATAGCGACCCCTCTTTGGTTTTCCGAGGCAGAATCTCTATGGAAGTAGATTATCATTAGGAGTCAATAAATTATGAGATAGAAGAGAATTGAAACCAAATGGATTCTATAGAACAGAGAAATGAACAGAGAAGAGCGCATCCTACAATGCATGTGGAATAAATCTTATACTTCAAGGTCAACATTATCAAATTTAAAGAGCAGGAGAGGATCAAACTCTCTTCATGGTATTTGATTTTAAAATAATGGTGGTTGTCCTCAAAATAGAGCAAGAAAACAATTCCCCCAAAAACCTATATTTTCCTGGGAACATAATGGTTTGCTTCTGAGAGTCTGAGAAATATAAGCTTGTAGCTTAACACCTAATCAACAACAGACACTGAGGAGAGAAAAAGCCATCCCTAGAACTGAAATCTGATTAGAGTATATCACTTCTCACAAAAATCA
>NW_006922181.1:586156-594395 GCF_000298275.1 Orycteropus afer afer
AGCCTTCTGGTTAGCAGTCAAGTGCTTTAGCCACTATGCTACCAGAGCTCCTTCATGTTATATAGCCTCCAAAAGTCCTGTCTTTCACGGTATCTTACTCACCTACAAAGCCCACAGTCAACCCTTCTACTCAAGGGGTACTTCTTAAGGAAATGGAACTGCACAATGGCAAATATAAAATTAGCAACAATTAAAAAAAGTGGGAGAAAAAAAGCATTAAAAGGATGACCAAGTAAAACACAGTAAGTGACTCCAGAAGAATCAAAGATAGTTCAGGAAATACAATAAACATTTTAGAAATTCTAGAAAAGTTGCCTTGGTAAGGAAAAAAAAATGGGTGTAGCAGGCAAACTTCTACGATGACCCCTAAGTTCTCTGTTCCTGTTGTGTAAACCCTAGATCATCCTGGGACTGTGAATATGACAGATTTCACTTCCATGATTAGACTATGTTATATGTCCTGGAGAGTTTAACCAGTTGTGCCTGCCCCTATTACATGATCCTTCAGATATGGATCTAGAGATCCGATATGGGAAAGGCAGAGATCTGAAGCATGAAAAGGATTTAACATGGTGTTGCTGGCTTGAAGATGAGAGGGACCATATAACAGAAAATGTAGTTAGCCTGACAAAGCCTTCAATTGATTTTAGTTTTATGGAATATTAGTCCTACAACCACACAGGACTGAGTTCTGCCATTGAAAAGAATGAACCTTTTTTTTTTGTTTCCTCCCATAAACAAGAAATCAGTTCCACCGTCACTTTGTGATACTCATCAACCTCGAGATTCTCTGAGGAGAGAACTCAGCCATGTCATGTTTGACCTTAGTGAAAACACTACACTAACACTCCACTAGAAATTAAAAGAAAAATTTTATTGAAGGAATAGAACTATTTCAAAATGGGAAGATATTTAGAGAAATCCATGTAAGATACTGCAATACTCTGAATTGAACAGAGAACGGTAGGGGTTTATAAAGGCAGAGTAAACAAAGGATTTTTGCTAGCAGGCTCAGAGAGGAGGGAGAAGAAGAACGGGAACAAGTACAAAGGGCTTTTTTTTTAAACTACAAGCTTAAACATATCAGTAAACTCATTTGTTGCATTCTGAGGTTATTATATCCTGAGAGTTGTTCTGAGGTTGTTACATCCTGAGATTTGTTGAACAAAACCTTCTGTCAGGGGCTAATTTTCTGCCACATCTGCAGTCTGTCTCCTTATCTTAACAAACTTAGACTCTACTTTAGTTACAAATTTCCAAACGTATAATAGACACACAGTGGAAAATCCTAGTGAGTGAAATTTAATTTGGAAGTTAGGAAGTGAACAAAAGTTGACATATATCTATTTTAGATACAAAGGCTCTAACTTCATTTAAAAGTTTTATTTCTTGACTTCCTGCTGACCAAGGCACCTTCTCTGGGGCCAGCTGCACAAATATTTTTAACAGGTACCAGGAAATGCTTTATCTCAGTTATAAATCCTTACTTTTGCCTTAGTGTTTCCAACAGTAAAATGGCTGACTAGTTTCTTCAGAAAAGTAGAAATGAAAATCTTAGTTTATTTCAAAGTGAAATTTTTAAGTCAGATCTGAAATTACCCAATTCAGATATGCTAGTACCTCAAGTTCTTCTTTTAACCCCTATACTTCACCACTACACACCTCTGACTTACAGAACTGTGAGCTAAAAAGTGGGGGTGGGTTTTATGGTGACAGGTTTGTGTTAATTTATTAAACAGCAATAGAAAATTAATACAATGGTCTAGGAGAAACCTTCCCTGAGAAGTTGTAACCAACAGGAGCTGATTACTCAATAAGCAAGATAAGCATGGGCTCATTTGTGCTTTCTTCTTATCTGTAGCAAACATTTTCACATGTCAAGAAGAGGCTTTGATTATGTAGGAAAGTGCTCTGGGGATGACAAGGAGACAGACAGATGCCAGCTATAAATAAAAATAAAGTCTTTGATGCAGTAAAAAATAAAGAAAAATTTCACCAAAAATTAGTAAGTACAAGTAAGCCCATGCTTACTTTGTTTATTGGGTAATCTGCCCCTAATCACTTGTATATGACAATATTTAAGATGACACCAGTAATTCATGGTGAAAGGGAAGACTGCTTAGCAGATAGTATTGTGAAAAATGACTGTATACAGAGAAAAGTAAAACTGGGTTTCTAATTAATGAAGGGGGAAATCGTGAAACAATAAAATCCTAAATATGTAAAAGTAAAATGATATATAATAGAAATAAAAGTTGAAAATTATCTTTGTGAGCTCTAGTCCATAAAGAAATAATAATGAGAAAAAATTAAAAAAATCATTTGATTACACCAAATTAAGGATTTATCATCAACAAAGGATAGCACAGCCGAAGTTAAAAGATGGGGAGAAGATATTTTCAATATTTAAAACTGACAAGAGACTATAAACTAGCATATACAAAAACATCTATAATAAACATTGGAATCCCAAGAGAAAAGCAGGTTTTGATATCCACTCCAGGGTATATCTCACAGAATATTTTCCACATGTCTGTAAGGATCATATGTATGTTTGTAACAGCATAGTTTGTGATAGTAAGAAATTGAAGTTAAACTAGGTGTTCATTATTTGCAGGATAGATAAACGTGGTAGATGCATATTACAGATTACTATGGAACAGGTAGGAGCTCTGGCAGCATAGGGCCTAAGGCACTTGACTGCTAACCAGAATGCTGGCGATTCAAACTCACCTGTCACTCCTCGGAAGGAAGGTTGGGCAATCTACTTCTGTAGTGATACCGCCTCAGAAACCCAAGGAGGGGTCGCTATGAGTCGGGGCCGACTATATCATATAACAACAACAACAAAAACATGGAACAGGTATCATAATGCCTAAGGCACTTGACTGTTAACCACAAGGCTGGCAGTTCAAACCCACCAGCCACTCCTTGGAAGGAAGGTTGTGCAACCTACTTCCATAGTGATACCGCCTCAGAAACCCAAGGAGGGGTCGCTATGAGTCGGGGCCGACTATATGGCACATAACAACAGCAACAACATGGAACAGGCAGAATAACTAGATGTGGTCACAGCAATATGGCCAAGTCTTTAAAATATAGTACTAAAGGGGAGGAGGGTAGTTTCTAATTTATCTTCTCCTTTCCTCCTTTGAACATACTCAAATCAAGATTCTGCTCCCATAACTCACTAAAATTGACTCTTATAAAGTCATGGGACTGTTCTAAGCATTACAGATATAGAAGGAGGAAAAACAAATAAGTGCTTTGCTTTTAAGGAGATGAAAGCCAAAAATGATCACTTAGGCAGAAAAGTGAAAAACATATTAAAAACTGCATGACAGATTTAGGGGGAAAAAAAAAAAAGACATACAGCATACAGCACCAGAACTATAATCCTAATAACTAATAATTCAACAAAGCAAATAACATGCCTTAAGAAAAAAAAATTGACTAGAATATATGTGGGAAGAAAAATCTGCAGAATTAAGCATACAAGACAAAAGGATGGAAAACATGTTGTTGTTACCTGCCGTAGAGTCCGACCCGATGCATAGCGACCCCACCTTGGGTTACCAAGGCCGTATCACTACGGAAGTAGATTGCCCAACCTTCCTTCTGAGGAGTGGCTGGTGGATTTGAACCGCCAGCCTTCTGATTAGCAGTCAAGTGCCTTAGGCACTATGCTACCAGAGCTCCTACAGAAAATGTAAAGGGAGGTATTTATGTGTTCATTATTTTAGGGATGCACAAAGAAGATACACAGAGACATGATAATGTCTAGTATATATGTAACTGGAATCCTGGACAGGGAGGAGAGATGGGTAAAAGCAATTTGAGGTAATAATGACTGATAATTTTCCAAAATTGGTGATGGTCTTCTATCCTCACACAGAACCAACCCCAAACAGGAAAAGCAAAAAGAAATCCACATCTAGGCCCATAACACTAACACTACAGAAAACCAGACAAAGGCACTGTACTAAAAGTAGTCAGAAGAAAGACACATGAACTTCCCAGAGTAACAATTAGACTGAAAAACACTTTTTAGCTAAAGCAATGGAAGACAGAAGTCGCTTGGAGGGTAGAAAATGTCTTTGAAAATTGAGAGTGACATAAATACAAGTTAAAACAAATGAAAACTGAAATGATGTCACCAGATGGTATGCAATAAGGAAAGCCAGTTTTATTTTTCTCCATATCCTGAGCCTTTTTTTCACAACACCAAATGCAAAGCAGTCTGCCCTTTCACTATGAATTAGTCATGTCATCTTAAATAATTTATTGTCATATACAGTATATATTAGCAATAAACTCATAACAGATACAGCACTTCATTGGTAATACAAAATACAAAAGGGAAATACAAAGAGATGTCATTTTTTGCATCCATTGGTTTAGCAACATCTAAAAGACCTACTGTTGGTGAGAATGAACAGAAAGAGGTACTCTCAGAACTGCATCATTGGTGAGAATCTAAATTGATTCAGACTTTTTCAGAGGCCATTTGCCATCATATAGCAAATACACTCCTTAATCAAGAAATTCAACTTTAAGTTACATATGTTAGAAGTTTATCTAAAGGAATATTAATTGCTTCAACTTTCCTAGAAAAAAACGTGTGAATGCATTTCATGGATTATAACGGGTTCAAAGGCACACCTTAAATAGCAAATATATATTCCAGAAGAGTATATAAAGTATGATTCTCTCTTATGGAAATGTATACAAAAGATATAGACAATAGAGGAAAATACTATTACATACATAATGCTACAGTACCATTAGCATCAAATACCAGGCTACGGATTAATGCATAGACAGGTGAGAAGAGCAGGTGGGGGTAGGTGAACAGGAATACACCCTAGACCAAGGATAGATTTGGCTGAAGATAATCTCACATATGCACTTGTGCTACAAAATTAGCCACATACATTACAGAAGCAACAGAACATAGAGTTGGAGTAACTTCTCAGAGACAGAGAACATCTGGGCTTACGACCATAGTCTTGGGGGACATCATGCTCAATTGGCACACAGAGTTCATAAAAATTTTGTTCTACAACTTAATTTGTTGAGTAGCAACAGACGTCTTAAAAGCTTATGAGCAGCCATCTAAGATGCAACTATTTGGGCTCCTCTCATCTGGAGCAAAGAAGAATGAAGCAGATCTAAGTCATCTGGAAACAATTAGTCCAAACATAAGATGGGTCATGAGAACCTCAGCCACATGACCTGAGACCAGAAAAACTAGATGGTGCCCTGCTACCAATGCTAACTGCTCAGAAAAGGATCAAATCTTGAGATCTTGGATAGAGTGGGAGGAAAAATATGGAACAAAATTCAAAATCACAAAAATGACCAGAATTGCTGGTTGGAGAGATATTGGTGGAAGCCTGGAGACTATGGCCCTGGATTACCCTTCAGGCCTAGAAATGGACTCACTTATATGGATTGGCTCTCAGTCTAACAGTAGAAAAGCTTACATACAGAACACCTACCTACTCTAGGGAGATGCACCCCTTGGTGCTATGAGACACCAAGAAGGTAGCACTCACGTACAGAGAAAGCTGGACAGACAGGAATGCATGGATGAGAAGAGCACAAGGAGGGGGTGGGCAAAGCAAGGAGAGGGGAGGAGAGATTTTTACAGTTGGGAACAGTAATGGGAGCCATGAAATCAGATGTGTATGAACTGTTGAATATAAAACAAGTTTGCTATGTAAATTTGCACCCAAAGCACAATAAAATTTTTTTTTTTAAGTATGATTTTCTGAATATAAAAATATACTTCTGAAATGTTTAGTCATATATATTAAGTATTGAAAACACCTGGAAAAACAGACAACTGTGGCTCTGGAGTGACAAATGAGACTGGAAAACACCTGAGGGTCAGTATTTACTCAATGACTTCCATACCTACTCCTTGAACTGCTTTATGACTCTGTATCAGGTTTTCTGAACCTCAGTACTATTGGCATTTGGGAACAGATAAATCTTTGGTGTGGCTGTTTTGGGCATTTTAGGATGTTTAGCAGAATAGCTGGTCTCAACCCACTCAACTCAACAAAACTCAACTCACTAGATCCCAGTAATATCTTCCTCCTCCTTACTCCCTCCCCTATCCCAACACCAGTTTTAACAAAGTGTCTCCAAATATTGCCAATGTCCTCTGGGGAACACAATGACCCCCAACTGAGAACCACTGCTATATATTCAAGTAATACTTCAAAGTTAAAATTATAATAAAAACAGATTGATCTAACACATATTCATCACCTTCCCAACTAATTTAGCATTAGATTGTCCATGAAATGGGAGGCAGACAGGGGTCCTGTTGGCTGAGGTTGCCCCTCTGACTTTCCTGACCTTCTGTGATATCACCTAGCCTCTCCCCTGGTTGGAGCTGTGTCTAACACGTTCACACTTCACATCACTGAGAAGCAGTAGTATACTCTGATTCAGAGTAGGACAGACAGTTTAAATTGTAGCTTTTTTCCTTACTAACTGTGTGACTCTGGGCAAGTTTTTTTCACCTCTGTGTCTCAGTTTCCTCTTCTATGAGACTTAAGTAAGTGAGCATATGAACACCAACTGTAACCTGTTGTTGTGGTGTGCCATCAATTCGGACCTGATTTATAGCGATCCCTCCTTGGGTTTCTGAGGCGGTATCACTACAGAAGTGGGATTGCCCAACCTTCCTTCCAAGGAGTGACTGGTGGGTTTGAACTGCCAGCCTTCTGGTTAGCAGTCAAGTGCCTTAGGCACTATGCTACCAGATCTCCATAATACATAGTAAATGAGCAGGGCTATCTTCAAATATGACTTTTGTTTTTGAACTTTGATATGTAAATCTTATGTAATTTCTATTTTGTTTTCTTTTAAGCATTTAAAAATGTAAAATCTTCTTAGTGCACGGGGAGTACAAAAACAGACATGGCCATAAGCTGTAGTCTGCCAACCCCTAATATAGATCTTTGTACTTTTTAGTTAATTCATCGAATAAGATATGACTATTTTCTTTATGTAGGGCTTCTGTGTGTTATTAATTTTAATTCAAATTACAACCAAGAATTGTCTTTCTCTTTTGTTTTGTTTTTGTTCCCAAAGGAAGGATATACATTTTTCTCTCTTTAAAGTGTTTTCCAGAGTTATATAACTGGGATGTTAAGGAATTTTAAATGCCTCTTCTGAAGCCTCTTTATGGGACTATTTCTACCTGATTGTTTGAATTCTTGCCTGCATTCAAAAATGGACAGTGAACTAAGAAATAAAACACACAGATAAAAGGCTGGGATATAGCACAAAATGAAGACATTTTTCTCGATATATAGGTATAAAGTTTACTTTATTGTTAAATACCTGACTACAATGCATAAACATCTATTTCTTTTGTATAAGTAGAGAAGTATAAATACAGAGAAGTACAAGGAAGAGGGGTACAGAGAAGTATAAATACAGAGAAGTACAAGGAAGAAGTACAAATTCGGGACATTTGGGAACTTCACTAAATTAAGCATGAGATACCTGAGGCATCTCCTGGCCAGATAAGAAAAGGAGAAATGAGAATAGATTGTCTAGTGTCCTTGGTGGACAATAGCAAAGGTTAAGGGAAGAGATGGAGAAGGGCTGGCCACAGGGTGAAGAGGGAGAGAGGCAGGAAGGATGCCTCCATAGGTGGGTGCACTGATGTTACACTGAGCTCACTCCAGCAGAGCCCTATTCACTCCTTGACACTCTTCCCTGGTTCATCAAACTCCTGGCTGACAGATCTAATTTCTGTGCCTATTATACACCCTACTTATTCCTACTTCAGGGCTTTGAGAATGCAGAAATTCTGTAATTATATGTGTGTGTTTAATCCCATGTTTTTGATAAGAAGTCAGCTGACCATCTTAGTCTCCTGCTCTGTGGGTAGTGCATCCCACTCAACCATAATGTAGTTGTGTGTCTCTCAGGGAATTTAAACTGGGACAGGCTCTTTTCTACCACATAGCCACTGTCCAAATGTCCTTAGTTGTCCTAATAACATCCTTCATGGTTGTTGTCTCTTTAATCCAAAATCTAACCCAGGAGTAAACACATGGAAACTGAACAGTACACTACTAGAGAAAGACTGGGTAAGGGAAGAAATAAAAATAGAAATTCAAAAATTCCTTGAATCAAATGAGAATGAAAACACAACATACCAAAATCTTTGGGACACAGCAAAAGCAGTGATCAGAGGCTAATTGATAGC
>NW_006922181.1:598574-609715 GCF_000298275.1 Orycteropus afer afer
CTATCGGGAGGAAGTGGGAGAGGAGATGTTGCATTGTGCTAAATTGTGGTCAATGTCATGAGACAAAGTGTATGTGATCTGCTGTATGGAAAGTGTATTTGCTCTGTAAATTTTCACCCAAATCACAATAAAAATAAAAATTAAAAAAAAATCTAACCCAGGCCTATACTTATATATTTATTTGTAATGTTTCTTAAATCTCCTCTAATCTGAAACAGTTCACAAGCTTTTATTTCTGCCTTAATGATGCTGATATTTTAAAGGTCTCACAAAATATCATGTGGGTTTGTTTTACTGTTCCTCATGGCACTGGGGATGCATTTCAAGCAAGAAAACTGTCTAGGAGATGCCATGGCCCTGAGCCATCACACCAGGGGCACTGTAACCATAATTCCAAGCATTTGGTGAAGGGATGTTCACAGAGTCCCTGACTGTATAGATATCCTTCCCCTCTTTGTAATTGAGAAGCAATCATTGTGATAATTTGTTCCCTCACAATCTTCACCCAAAGGTTGTAACACCTATTGACCTCTGAATTAATTCTACAAGTGGTTAAGTGCTTGAGCTCTAACCAGATGGTTAGCAATTTGAACCCATTCAACAACTCAGCAAGAGAAAGAACTACCCATCTGCTTCTATAAAGTTTACAGCCTAGAAAACCCTGCGAGGGAGTTCTATTTTGTCACATGGAGTTGCAATGAGCCAGAATTGACTTAACATCATCCAACTGCATATGACTGCAAACTATGATTTTTCTAGTTAAATCCCTTCTTTCACATCCATTAGTGGGCAATTTTCTGTAAAGAAGGGCCATCCCTTCTGTACCAGGCCCTTTTCTCTGTGTCTGCTGGACCCACAGTTTCCTTGCTTGCTTCCTGGCTTACATCCCACTCTGTCAGTCCTTCTGATGCTCAAATTGCCCCAAACCTGGCCCCTCAGAGCCTCTACAAGCTGTCTTCTCTGCTCTTACCTATACTTTCTGATGTGATTGTGCTAGTTTAGTTTTTTGTTTATTTGTTTGTTTGTTTACTTTAGTTATTTTGATGACTATTTTATATCCCATCTTCATCTAAAAGTAATGAAAGATGAAATATAATTACTTTTCCTAAAAATCCCAAAGCAAAAGTTTTTTTTTTTTTTTTTTTTTTTGGTTAAAGACCTCCCTCAGTTGTGTTTTCCATTCCCACATTCCTATAACTATCCATGGATAATAGATTCCTATCCTGACAAAGAACATGCAGTGAAATCAGGAACAGATATGACACCTACCTGCTCCTGGGACTTCAGGATCTTCATGGCCCTGAAGGTGTACTTGTCATCATCGGCTTTGTTGTACTCCTTCATGGCATACCATAGTGCCTGCTGCACATAGATGTAGGTCTCAGGGATATCTTGAAATTTTCTCACCACTTTTGGTGTGCCCCAGGCTTGGGGACTCCTGGACATGAGGGCCAAGAGGGACCCCAGAAGCAGCAGGATCTGGCAGGGGCTGGCCATAGCTATACATCCAGGATCAGAGCTGGAAGTGGGTTGAGTGCTGCTGTCACCTCTGTTGGGGCACAGGTCTCTTTCACAGCTTCTTGGAACACTGCTGGGCTAGAAGAGTGACCTATTGGTAAAGTTGTCTCTTTCAGGTTCTCCCTTTCCTCCCACTAAAAGAAGCTGAGTGAGAAAGCTGCAGTCATAGTGAGATCATTTTTCTCCTCTTGACATTTTCTTTTCTGGATAGATTCATACCACCACACACATGCATGCACATTCACGTACATGCATACATGGGCACTCACATGCACACACACTCACATTCACATATACAGAAAAGCACAAGTTCTGCAGCTCATGCTCCAACTGGAGAAGATAGTTCTCAGAACTGACCTCATTCTCCCAAAGCCTTCCCAAGGCATGGATGGATCATCAGCCTATATCCTAAGCCTTTATCAAGGCCTCAATACTGCACCTCTGCACCTTTCCCTTTCCCATCAAATCTCATTAGTAATCGCACTGGCATCTAATTGTTGAGTATTTTTGAGACTTAACAGGTTTTAGTTCAGCCACACATGGTGACATCATCCTGCCCTACATGTTGTTTGCTGGGGAAGTACAAATAAATCCACAGCTTTTCAGAAGGCTCTCAGTGTGCAGCAACATCAACATGACTGCACCTCTTCCATAGCTCAAGCTCATGTTACTAACTCTGTTCTTCATGTTACCTTCACTCTGTGCTCCATTCCAGTCCTCATAAGGATAATGTGGAAACTGACACAGCAGAGAGAGATGGTGATGTGGAGGCGCGAGCACCACAGAGTCTGGGCCAGGTGTTATGGTCCCTCCACCCTACCTTACTTGTATCTGTATTTTTAAGTGTTTTCATCTACTCCATTCCATTGCCTTGCTTCTCACTTCACATTCCAAATTGATTTAGTAAAATCTGTGATTAAGGCATCCGACTTCAGTCTGTGAGCCTTTCTACTCTGTAATAGCACCAGCATCTCTGGAGTAACTTAACCAGGATGTACTTGGAGGGAACCTTTGCTTCAAGTAATTTCTCACGTGACACAGCTACACCACAGACCTACCTCAGAATCAAGTTCTTCACCACATTTCTACTGGTGTAGGATTTGGTGTCAGGTCACAGATATATTTCTTCCTTAATGAGATCTTATACTCCAGGCCACTCCACCCCTCTGTTTACTCTATCTCCAGCAAACTCAGTACTTGCCCCTATACCTGGCTGGGGCCTCAGGCTGCATTCTGGGCTGCTTTTGCCCTCTGATGCCACTCCTTGAGTGATCACACCTTTTGCCCTTTGTGAGGTAAGCCCATTACTCTGCTGCTGAACAAGCACCTCAGACAGGGGTGCCTCCAGCCTATAGAAGTCTAGGCTTACAGAGAGTCACTGTGTCTGCCCTCAGTGGAGAAGTCCTCAGCCCAGTCTCATCTCCCTTGACTTGCTAAATTTCTGAGCTTTGGACTTAATATTTGAAGTGAAAGCATATTCAACTCCTTTTTTATTATTATATTCAAAGTACTGAAAGAAAAATAAATGTCAAGCAAGAATTATATATGGAGTAAAATGATCCTTCAAAAGTTGTACTTGCAAAAACGTTGAAATGACAAGTGTTTATTACACACATACTTACTCCAATTAAATAAATAAGACATAAAAGGTTTTTGTTTCATGATTACAAACAGAAGATCGCATTATCTCCCTCTATTACATGATTAAAAATTGGAGAGGATATACAACCAGGTTTATAGTCCTAAAAAAGAAAATGAAAGAGAAATTAACGTATTCCCTGATGAACTGATGAACAAAAGCAGGTAATTCATCAAGAGCAGGCCTGCTCTACAAAAAATTCTAAAGTTAGATTTTCAGATTAAAATGAAGGTGTGCTGGACAGTAACTCAAATCCACATAAAGAAATAAAAAAACTGGTAATGGTAACTCCATTAGGTAAACATAAAAGACTGTATAATTGTATTTTTTACTTATTTTATCTTCTATATTTTAAAAAGACAACAGCAAATTAATAATTATGAATCTATGTGGATGGATATGTAATATATAAAGATGTAGTTCTATAATAATAACAGCATAAAGGATGAGAGTGGAAGAAATATGTGTGAGCAAAGTGTTGTATAATTTGAAATTAAGTTGGTGCTAACTTGAAATGGATTATTATAAATTAATATGTTAATACTAATCCTCAGAGAACACTAACATAATAACTCAAAATATATACCAAAAAACATGTTAAGTAAATCAAAATGGTACAATAGAAAATATCTATTTAAAACAAAAGAAGGTATTAATGAAAGAATAAAGATTTAAGACAGAAAAAATAGCAAGATGATAGATATATATTCTACCTTATCAGTAATTATATTAAATGGAAATGGACTATATACTCCAGTCAAATGGCAGAGACTAACAGAATAGACTTAAAATATACTCTCTATGATACATAAAATTTAGATTCAAGGACAAGAATAAATTAAAAGTAAAAAGGTAGAAAAAGATAAGCCAGGCAAACAGTAACCAAAAGAAAGCTGGAGTGGCTATACTAATTGTGATGATTAATTTTATGTGTCAACACCATGTCGGCTGGTCATGGTATCCTATTCTGTGATCAAACACTAGTCTAGATGTTGCTATGAATGTATTTACATGTGATTAGCATTTAAATTAGTTGATCTTAAGTAAAGCAAACAAAGTGTGAGTGATCCTCATCCAATCACTTGAAAGTATTAAGAGCAAACACTAAGATTTCTGGAGGAAAAAGGATTCTGTCTCAAGACTGTAAATAGACATCCTGCTAGAATTTCTAGCCCACTCTCTGGCCTACAAATTTCAACTGCAAGACTGCTGGTGTTTCCAGCTTGTTGTCTGACCTACAGATTTTGGACTTGCTAGTCTCCACAATTGTATCACCCAATTCATTAAAATCTTTGTCTCTCTCTCTCTCTCTTTCTCGACACAATGGTTAAGCTCTCCATCACTAACAGTGCTTCAAACCCTCTGACTGTCTGTGGGAGAAATATGCAGTAGTCTATTTATATAAAGATTTATAGTGTTGGAAACTGTATGAGGTGGTTGTATTCTGTTTTATACGATCACTATGAGTCAGAATAAGACGTGATGGCAATGGCTAGATCTATCTATCTATCTACCTGCTAAAAGCTTATTAGTCAAATTTTTTTTAAAGAATCCTAAGATACTAGTTTCAGACAAAACAGACTTTAAGCTAAAATTGTTACTAGAAATATAAAAAACCAGTTGTGATGGAGTCAATTCAACTCATGGTGACCCCATGTGTATCAGAGTATAACTGTGCTCCATAGGATTTTCAATGGTTAATTTGCTGAAGGTAGGTCATCAGACCTTTCTTTTAAGCCACCACTGGGTGAACTTAAACTTCCAACTTTTTGGTTAGCAGCAGAGCACTCTAACCATGTGTGCCACCCATGGACTGGTAATATAGAAGGATATTTTATAGTGAAAAGAAGCTCACTCCATCAAGAAACTGTAGTGATTATAAACATACATGCATCTAACAATAGAGTCCCAAAGTACAAGAAGCAAAAAAAACTGACATAATTAAATTTCTCCCTTCAAGGCAGAAATAGACAACTCAACAATATTTGGAGACTTTAATATTTCACTTTCAATAATATATAGAACAAATAGATCCACAAGTAAAGACAAGACTTGAACAACATTATAAATCAAGTATACCTAAAAGACATTTATAGAACATTACAACAAAAAATACAAAATATACATTCTTAGGAAGAGCACACAGATCATTCTCCAAGATAGATCTTATTAAGTCTTAAAATAAATCTCAATGAAATTGAAAGAATAGAAATAAAGCAAAGTATGTGATCCATCTACAATGGAATGAAAATGTAAATCAATAAT
Source organism: Orycteropus afer afer (assembly GCF_000298275.1). Classification (NCBI taxonomy): domain Eukaryota; kingdom Metazoa; phylum Chordata; class Mammalia; order Tubulidentata; family Orycteropodidae; genus Orycteropus; species Orycteropus afer. The sequence goes on from NW_006922181.1 coordinate 603,997, forward strand.
GGAAGAAAATTTGTGACATAAACAAATATGTGGATATTAATCAACACATTCCTAAATATCCAGAGAAGAATGAAAAGAAAATCACTACAAACCAAAAGTTATATGATTCAGTGAAGGGAAATGTTCTATGATTATATGATTCAGAGGGAAATGTGTAGCAGTAAACATCTATATTGAAAAAGAAGAAAGATCTCAATCAATAACTTAAGTTTACACCTGGAGGATATAAAAAAGAGAGAGAGAGAGTAAACAAAACCGAAAGCTAACAGTAGGGAAATAAATAAATAAATGAGAGATAAATTAAAAAGAGAATAGAAAAACAATAGAGAAAATCAACAAGACCATAATTTGGTTCTTTGAAGAGATCAGCAAAACTGACAAAACTTTATCTAGACTTACCAAGAAAGAAAAATAGGGAGGACTCAAATCACTAAAATCATGAATGAAAGAGGAGGCATTCCTACCAACCTAACGGAAATAAAAAAGATTTTAAGGGAATACTATGAACATGTTATGCCAACAAATGTGGTCATATAATTGGAATGGGAAAATTCCTAGAAAGACACAAACTACCAAAACTGACTCAAGAAAAAATAGGAAATGTTAAGAACACAATTACAAGTAAAGAGAATAAATATTTGATCAAAATACATCTTAAAAAGAAAAGCCTAAGACCAGATGCCTCAATGGTGAATTCTACCAAATATTTTAAAAGAATTAATACAATTCTTTTTCAAAGTATTCCAGAAAGAAAGAAGACTTACAGGAAGAATCTGCTCAAGTAGATGCCCTGATGCAACATCTCCACAGTCAGCAGCACCCAACCCCGCACCTCTGTTACTGGTGGGGTGTGCGCCCATGGGTCAGTCATCATTCTTGCTGGAGCTGTGTTGGTTGCCTAGTGCTTGCACAAGTACTGTGCTATTTTCTTCTTCTTTTCCTTTCTTTCTCACTTTCTTTTTTCCTTCTTTTTTAGCTTGCTCCTTTTCTCCCATTTTCTTTTTTTAAACTTATTTCTCTTTCTGCTTTCTTCATCATGAGTTGGGAGCCAGAGATCCTACCTGACCATATTCACCACATTTTCCACAAGACACACTAGGTGAGTGCCACCACCTGCTCCATCACCACTGGATTAATGATAGATGGTAGTCAATACCCAGCCAGCCTGGCCTTAGCTGCTCTACATGACCAGTAACTAGAGACTCATGTCCACACTCCTAACCACTAACAAATTCATCCAGAGACAGGTAGTAAGTGCCTCAGTGTTGCCAAACCAGTGAGCAGAATAACATGCCCCTCTTGTTGTCTGGACATATTAAAATAAACAAACAAAAACATCAAAGTGAAGCAAACATGTTCTTGTTGTTAGGTGCCATTGAATCATCTCTGACTCATAGCAACCCTATGTACAGCAGAATGAAACACTGCTTGGTTCTGTACAAGTCCCATGACTCTTGCTATACCTGAGCCCATCATTGTATCCACTGTGCCAATCCATCTTGTTGAGAGCCTTCCCCTTTTTCACTGTCCCTCCACTTTGCCAAGTATGATATCTTCCTCCAGGGAGTGGTCCTTTCTTACATGACCAAAGTAGGTAAGAGGAAGTCTGGCCTTTCTCACTTCCAAGGAGCATTCGACTGCACTTCTTCCAGGATAGATTTGATAGTTCTTTTAGCAGTCCCTGGTACTCTCAGCTTTATTTGCCAACACCACCACTCAAAAGCATCAACTCTTTTTGTCTTCCTTATTCATTGTCCAGCTCTCCCATATATTTGAGGCTATTGAAAATGCCATGCCTTGTGTCAGGTGCAGCATAGTCCTCAAAGAGATATATTTGCTCTCCAGCACCTGAAAGAGGTCTTTTTCAGCAGATTTGCCCAATGCTTAATGTTGTCTATCTTGACTGCTGCATCCATTGGTGTTCATTGTAGAACCAAGTAATATGAAGTCTTTCATAACTTCATTCTTTTCTCCTTTTATCATGATGCTGCTTATAGGTCCAGTTGTGAGGATTTTTGTTTTCTTTATATTGCAGTGTAATCCATACTGCAGACTGTAGTCTTCAATCTTCATCAGTAAGTGCTTCAACTCATCCTCACTTTCAGCAAGCAAAGTTCTGTCATCAGCATATCACAGGTTCTTAATGAATCTTCTTCCAATCCTGATGCCATGTACTTCTTCATATAGTCCAGCTTTAATAACCCTATGAAAAATAATTGGTGTATCTCCAGTTTGGGGCTATAATAAATAAAGATACTATAAATATCTAGGCACATTTTTTTTTTAAATTGTGATTTGTGTGAAATTTTACAGAGAAAATTCAATTTCCATGCAGCAGTTTACATACACTTTGTCTCATGACATTGACCACAATTCACCACAATGCAAACTGTGCTCCCCTCCCACTTCCTCCCAACAGTCACCTCTTCCCTGTGTACACCCTTCTATGCATCCCTGTCCCCTGAGCTGTCTCCCTGTGCATAAACAGCCCTTCTTTCTCCCATGGTCGTTCTCTCCAAGGAGTGTATCTGCCTCAGGTAAATGTTCAACTCCTATGTCTGTCTTTTGCTTGGCTGGAAGCCACAGGTGTGGGTTCAATTCCAGACCTGAAGGGCGGCTACTGGCCATAGTCTCAGTGGTTTCACCAGGCTCTATCGGACCAGCAAACCTGGGGTCCACCCCTTTTTTTTCCTCGAATTATTTTGAGTTTTGTTCCACATTGTTCTCCCTCTCTAGCCAGAATCTCCTACATAGATCCCACTTCGAGTGGTTAATAGTGGTAGCCAGGCACCATCTAGTTCTTCTGGTTTCATAGTCATGTAAGTTGCGGATCACATGATGTAACAGTCACTAGGACTAATTCTTTACATGAATCTTTGGTTTTCTTCATTCTTCTCTGCTCTGGTTGAGGAGAGACCCATTATTGCATCTGGATAGCTGCTTGCAAGCTTTTAAGATCCCAGTCACTACTTACCAAAGTAGGAGGTGGAATAATGTTTTGTGTAGTATGTTATGTCAATCAAGCTTGATATCCTCTGCAGGCACAAGTTTTTGTATTAATGTAAGTCTTTATTACTCTGAGATAAGTGCTCAGGAGTGCAATTGTTGGATCATATAATAATTGTGTAATAACTGCCAAAGCATTTTGAAGCATGGCTGTACCATTTTATATTCTCACTAGTAATGTATGAGTGATCCAATTTCTCTGCATCCTCACTGGCATTTAGTAGCATCACTTTTTATTTCATTAATTCTAATAGATGTGTAGTGATGTCTTATTGTGGTTTTAATTAATTTCTCTAATGGCTAATGGGAGCTCTGGTGGCACTGTAGTTAAAGCATTTGGCTCCTAACCAAAATGTCAGCTGTTTGAATTCACCAGCTGCTCTTCAGGAGAAAGGTGAAGCAATCTGTTTCTGTAAAAATTTACAGCCTTGGAAACCCTACGGGGCAGCTCTGCTCTGTCCTATGGGGTAACTGTGAGTCAGAATCAACTCTAAGGCAGTGAGTTTGGTTTGGTTTGGGTAATGGCTAATAACTTTTAACACTTTTTTTCCTATGCTTACTTGCAGTGGTGGAATTCTAACTTTCATTCAGGATTGATTCCCAGCCAATGCACCTCAACCACAGCCACCATCTAGTATCAGTGGAGGCTTTCGTGTTGCTGGGATGTTGAACAGGCTTCAGCAGAGCCTCCAGATTAAGATGATTATAAACAAAGGCCTGGTGATCTATTTCCAAAAATCAGCCACTGAAAACCCTATAGACCACAATGGTCCCATTGCTATGAGTCAGAGGCCAACTCAACAGCAGCTTACAACAACATATATATTTTCTTTTCTTGCCTAATTGCACTAGCTAGAACATTCAGCACTATATTGAATAAAAGTGCTGAGTGTGGACATCTTAGGGGGAAAGCATTAAATCTTTCACATTACACATATTTTTAGCCATAGATTTTTTGTAGATGTTCTTTATCAAGCAGAAAATTCTCTTCAATTCAGATTTATCTGAGAATTTTTTTTATCATTAACAATTGCTGTATTTGAGACTCAAAATGGAGTCTCGTCAGTGAGCAGCATGCTTTTTCCCTCTGGCATCTAAGGACTTGGAAAAAAAATAGGTACAACAGTCTGAATTAGGAACTTTGGTGCTCTGAACAGCTCACTGAATCAGAGTGCACCAAACACAAAAGAGCAGAATTAGAGGAAAGGCACAGGGAGATTATTTAGGAAAGAACTACTGGTGGAGGATGGACGGGCACCCGAGAGAGGCCATTGGAAACTTTCCTGGGGCAGTCACTGTCTTCTGGGCGAGGGCAGCCACCTGAGATCCCTGAGCCAAGAAGGAAGACATGTTATAGCAGCATACCAGTGACTACTCCAATAATCCACTGGGCAGCGGCAGAGATCTGCCTCCAGCAGCTGATTTTGTGGGTTATTTGGGTCACCTGGGTGCAGGCGGCATGGACACCACCTCTGAGATTCAGGCGGAGAACTCACTGTTGCGCCATGAAGGCTAGCTCCCTCCCCTCCCAGCGGGTCACAGAGTGGGCTTGGGTCAGACTGGGAGACATCGTGCTTTTCTTTGCTATGGATATTGGGACCACAGGTCACTAGCAGGTACTCTCCCAACTCCAACACACCTGAAATTGCACATATCTTTGGCAATGCAGATGGGCAGTGTCACAGACAAACCCCAGAGCCAGCCATTAATGGTCTGGTGGGATTGTGTCAGCACCACGGGCAGATGGGACAGGGAGAGTGAAGAAAATACAGCTGAGTGTGGTCCCGGGAATTTTGCCTTTGAGCCGTTATTTGGTGCTGTGGGGCCACAGAGAAGGGGTCTTTGAGTGTGCCTGAAATTGGCGGAATGTTGTGACGCCCTAACAATAGGAATCTTTCCTGAGGTTGAGCTGCAGTCATACAAATAAATACATCATCAATAATGGCCTGCTCAAAGCCCTAGAAACCAACCCTAGCAACAAAAAGCTTTCCTTCTTCTGCTCCCACCTTCTCCACCAATAACATCACTCATTCAATAGAAGAAACCATATTCAGCCAATTACCATAAATCCTCCTGCTTCGAACTTTAAACCCTCTTTACGACAAACGGAAACACATATCCACACTACACACAGTGATTCCACTATCACAAAAAAAAAAAAAAACAGCAGAGCAACCCAACACACCTGAATCAATAATAAAATAAAACACACCAGCTTCACCTATTCAAAATATTAAACCATAAAACCAAGACAAAACAAATCAGCACATAACCAGCAGCTAGAGACAACCTAAAGAGACAGCATTCTACCAGATTCCAGGGGCTTAAGAAGAGGTTTTGCTTTCCAGTAACCCCAAGAACTCTCTGGACCTGCAATACATTACTGAAAAGGTCCTAGATTATACCTTCCTTTTTTTTTTTTTTTCTTTTTCACATAGTTAACCCCGTTCCTTGTCGGTTTTTCTTTTGTTTTTGCTTTTTTGGTTGTTTGTTTTTTGTTTTCTTTCTTCATTATTCTTCTTCTCTACCTTTTTTCTCTTAGTGACCTATCCCCAGATATGCAGGTTTACCTGTTTTCTTTCTTTCTCCCCTTTTTCTTTTTTTTGGGTTTACTGTCACTGTGTGATTTCAGGGTGTATTTTTTGTCCATGTGCTTTTAGTTTTTTTGATGGTTATTCAATTATAATTTTTGCCTAACTGAGTGGGAGACAAC
>NW_006922181.1:611708-612531 GCF_000298275.1 Orycteropus afer afer
CACCAACTGGACCTTATAGACATCTCCAGAGCACTTCACCCAACAGCAGCACAATATACATTCTTCTCCAGTGCACATAGAACTTTTTCCATGATGGACCATATGATAGGCCATAAAGCAAGCCTTAATAAATTTAAAAACATTGAAATACTGCAAAGTATCTTCTCAGATCATAATGCTATCAACTTCGAAATCAACAATAGGAAGATCAACATAAAAGGGGAAGCACATAGAAACTGAACAGTATCCTCCTAGAGACAGCCTGGATAAGAGAAGAAATAAAAATAGAAATTCAAAAATTCCTTGAACCAAACGAGAATGAAAACACAACATACCAAAATCTTTGGGACACAGCAAAAGCAGTGATCAGAGGCCAATATATAGCAATACAGGAACACATCAAAAAAGAAGAAAGAGCCAAAATCAGCACTTTAAACCAACATTGCCAACAATTAGAAAGAGAACAGCATTAAAAGCCTACACTCATCAGAAGAAAGGAAATAATCAAGGTCTGAGCAGAAATCAATGAAACAGAAAATAGAAGGGCAATAGAAAAAATCAAAAGGACCAGAAATTGGTTTTTCGGAAAAGATCAATACAATTGACAACCCCCTGGCAAATTTAAAAAAGGAAAAGATGGAGAGAATATGAATAACACGAATAAGAAACGAAATGGGTGATATCACAACAGAACCAACTGAAATAAAAAGGATAGTATCAGGATACTGTGAAGAACTGTACTCCAACAAATTTGAAAATCTAGAAGAAATGGACAGATTTCTAGAAACACACCATTTACCTAAACTAACACAGACTGATGTGG
>NW_006922181.1:612767-614216 GCF_000298275.1 Orycteropus afer afer
ATGCAAAAATCTTCAACAAAATCCTAGCCAATAGACTCCAACAACATATCAAGAAAATCATTCATTATGACCAAGTGGGGTTCATATCAGACATGCAAGGATGGTTCAACATTACAAAAACAATCAGTCATCCACTACATAAATAAAATAAGAGAAGAACCACATGCTCATATCAATTGATGCAGAAAAGGCATTTGATAAAATCCAACACCCATTCCTGATCAAAACTCTGCAAAATAGGAATAGAAGGGACATTCCTCAACATAATAAAGGCATCTATGCAAAACCAACAGCCAACATTATTCTCAATGGAGAAAGACTCAAACCATTCCTCTTGAGAGCAGGGACCAGACAAGGATGCCTGTTATCACCACTTCTATTCAACATAGTACTGAAAGTCCTAGTCAGGGTCATAAAGCAAGAAAGGGAAATAAAGGCATCCAAATTGGTAAGGAAGAATTCAAACTATCCATATTTTCAGGTGATATGATCCTACACCTAGAAAACCCAAGAGACTCAGTCAAAAATCTATTGGAACTAATTGAGAGATACAGCATTGTGGCAAGATACAAGATCAACATCCAAAACTCAGTTGGATTCCTCTACACCAGCAAAGAGATTGCTGAAAAATAAATAAGGAAATCAATACCATTTACAATAGCTTCCAGAAAAATAAAATATTTGGGAATAAATCTTACCAGGGACACAAAAGACCTGTACAAGAAAAAGTAAAAAAATCTGAGTTGTTTCTCCCCCATTAACAAACTCATTGCCCATTAATTTTCTTATCTAATCTTTTAATTGCTGTTATCACTTTGATCCCATGTTGGCAGTTCTTAAAAGAGCGTAACACCCAAGGTAGACCTTTGTTTTACTAGTTAAGCTAAGCTCTTTTTTTTGGTTTAAGATGACTTAAGGGGATATTTTTGGTTTAACGTTTAAAGATTATCTCAGGGCAGTAGTTTCAAGGGTTCATACACCCTTCTTGACTTAAAAATGTCTGAAATTTATGTTAATTTGAAATTCCGTTCTGCATTTTTCCCTTTTTGATCAGAATTCTTCTATGAAATTTTTGATCAGTGTGTTCAGTAATGGTAGCCAGGTACTGTCTAGTTCTTCTGGTCTCATGGAAAAGGAAGCAGTTGTTCATGGAGGCAATTACCAACACATCTCATATTTTCTTCCTATTTCTGATTCTCCTTCTTCTGTTGCTCCAGGTGAATAGAGATCAACTGTTATGCCTTGGATGGCCACTTGCACACTTTTAAGACTTTAGGTATTATTACACAATGAACTAGGAGGTAGAAGAGAAGCACTAACACAAACTTAGGCCAATTAATTGGAATATTCCATGAACTATGACTTTAAACCTCTGCACTAAGAAAGCACATCCATGACGTTTCTGGTTGTACATAAGCAGCCTCAGCAGCTGTTCTTTTTTTTTTTTTT
>NW_006922181.1:615386-617763 GCF_000298275.1 Orycteropus afer afer
GATTCTGTTGGCTAGGATTTTGTTGAAGATTTTTGCATCTATATTCATGAGGGATGTTCATCTATAGTTTTCCTTTTTAGTGGTGTCTTCCCTGGTTTGGTATCAGTGTTATGTTTACGTCATAAAACGAATTTGGAAGTATTATATCTTTTTATATGTTCTGGAATAGTTTGAGCAATATAGGTGTCAACTCATTTCCTGAATGTTTTGTAAAATTCTGTGAAGCCATCAGGGCCAGGACTTTTTCTTGTGGGAAGTTTTTATATGACCTGTTCAGTTTCTTCCTTTGTTATGGATATGTTCAAGTATTCTATCTCTAACTGGAATAGTTTAGGTGTCTTATGTTTCTAGAAACTTGTCCATCTCTACTAGGTTCTCAAATCTGTTGGAGTAAAGTTCTTCATAATATTCTGTCAATATTTTTTTTATTTCCATTTGTTTTGTTGTGATATAGTCATTTTTGCTTGTTATTCTTGTTATTTGCATCTTCTGTTTCTTTTCTTTTGTTAGATTTGCCTGTGGTTTGTCAATTTTGTTCACCTTTTCGAGGAACCAGCTTCTTTTGTTGATTTCCTCTATTTTTTTTTTGGTTGTTGTTGTTTGTTTCATTTATTTCTGTTCTGATCTTTATTATGTCTTTACTTCTAAATACTGTAGGTTTCTTTTGTTGCTCATTTTCTAATTGTTGGAGTTGTTGAGTTAGAGTGTTGATTTTGTTTCTTTACTCTTTCTTGATGTGCACGTTTGTTGCTATAAATTGACTTCTGAGTATGCTTTTGCTGTGCCCCATAGGTTTTGGTAAGATGTATCTTCATTCTTGTTTATTTCTAGGATTTTTTTTTTTTATTTCACATTTTATTTCTGCTATTACTCAGTAGTTTTTGAGCAGTGTATTATTCCACTTCCACATGTTTGATATTTTTTCCTTGATCTTTCTATTATTGATTTCTAATTTTATAACATTGTGTTCCAAGAAAATGCTTTGTAGCTTTTTACTGTTTTTAAATTTATTGAGGCTTGATTTGTTGTCCAACATATGATTTATTCTGGAGAACGATTCGTGAACATTGCAGAAGAATGTGAATTGTGCTTTTGTTGGGTGGGGTGCTCCGTGGTCAAGTTGGTTGATTGTGTTGTTGAGTTCTTCTGTATCTTTATAATTTTTTTCCTAGTTGATCTGCCCCTCTCTGGAACTAGTGTGTTAAGGTCTGCTATTACTATTGTTAAGTTGTCTATTTTCTCTTTCAATTCAGTTAATACTTGCTTCACATATTTTGGAGCACTATCATTGGGTGCATTGATATTTATTATGGTAATGTCTTCTTGGTCAATTAACCCTTTTAGCATTGTATAGTGTCCTTCTTTGTTCTTTGTGCTGTTTTTCATCTTGAAGTCTATTTTATCAGGAATTAATATTACTACTCATACTCTTTTTTGGTTACCAATGGCTTGGCATATATATATTTTTTTTTTCCACCCCTTAATTTTTAATTTGTTTTTGTCTTTGTGGGTCTCTTGTAGGCAGCATATTGATAGGTCTTCTTTTCTTATCCAATCTGCCATTCTCTTTCTCTTGACTAGTGCATTTAGTCCATTCACATTGAGTGTAACTAATGATAAGTATGAACTGATTGCTGTCATTCTATTGTGTTTTTCGTGGTGTTGGAGATTTCCTTGGTCTAAATACTTTTCTGTGCTGAGTTCATTTTGTTATGAAGTGTTTCTTCTCTTTCCTTTTTTATTTTTGGTTTTGTGCTTACTAATATCATATGTTTTCCTTCTTTCTGGGTTTGCTTAGGGGGATTGTTAATTTTCTCTGTGGTTACCTTGGAGTGAATTCTTATCTCTTTAATTTTGGAACAGTCTGTTCTATAAAGACATTGTCTTGTCTTCCTCTTCATTTGGAAGTTTTGTGATTAGAACTTTTATTCCCTCTATTTGTTTTGTTGCTGGTGTCATCTGCAGATTGACTCCCTTGTTTCTCTGTGTGCAACGTTTCATGAGCTTATTTTGAACATCAGCATATAACAACAACAACAACAATTTCTGGTTTTTAAGTGTTGATGTCAAGTGTCCTGATTTTAATTGTTGCTCTCGGTTGTGGGTTCTCTACTGGAAAGACTTCCTTAAACATTTCTTGTAGGGTTTAGTCTGGTTTTCACAAAATTCTTAATTTCTTTTTGCCTCAGAATGTCTTGACTTCACCCTCATACTTAAGAGACAGTTTGACTGGATATAGAATTCATGGTTGGAAGTTCTTTTTCTTCCATGTTTTATATATGCCGTCCCAATGCCTTCTTGCCTGCATGGTCTCTGCTGAGTAAACAGAACTTAGCCTAATTACTTGTCCATTGTAGGTGGCATTTCTTTTTTCCCA
>NW_006922181.1:621424-624832 GCF_000298275.1 Orycteropus afer afer
TTTTTTTTTTTTTTTTTTTTAAATTCAAAGTTGTCTGTTGTTTCCTAGACATTTTGAAGTGGTTGTCATTACCTGTTAGTTATGTATTGATTTTATGTTTAAATATAATTGCAAGAGTGGAGCTAGTGTATTTTATTTTTTTGGCTAATTCAGGTTTGCTGGGAGCTCTGGTGGCATAGTGCCTAAGTCATTTGACTGCTAACCAGAAGGCTGGAGGTTCAAACCCACCAGTCACTCCTCAGAAGGAAGACTGGGAAATCTACTTCTGTAGTTATACTGCCTCGGAAACCCAAGGAAGGGTTGCTATGAGTTGGATCTGACTTGATGTCACAGGGTTTGGTTTTTGGTTTGGGTTTCTCTGCAGTTTTCTTTGTGTTGATGAAATCACTGTTGGGAATGTGGGTGGAGGTCTCTGTTCATTGTGAAGTGGACCTGAAATTGGGACAAGCAGGTATTGTGGTGGCTTAATATGGTTCTTCTAGTGGGTGAGGCAGGGGAGAAGGGGAAAAAGAGAAAGAAAAGAAAAAGAAAAAAAAGGCACCAGTAGCAAATCCCTGCTTTCCTCATTTCTATAATTGCTGCTGGTTCCAGGGTTTTATTTTGAGTCTGCTTGAGATGGCTACCAATGATGGCATTTTGTTGTCACTCACAGACTCACAGTTCAAAATCAGCAGAGATTCCAATGTTTAGGCGGCCACTACTTTCCACTTGAATCAGAAAGCCACAAAAACCCCATACCCCAGTCTACTCTGTGCTAAAAACCTGTTGCGGAAGAGCTGAATCCCAGCCTTGTGCTGTGAGCTCATTCCAGGGCCCAGCTACCCCTGCTGAGTTTCTTCCCTTCCTGCTCTCCACTGTGAACTCAGTGGCAGCCCAAGCCATGGGAGTTTGTGCTCTATTTCTCAGCAAGTTTATCCACTTACTCAGCTCAGTTCCCAAGGTCATCATCCGAAGCTCCTAGTGTGGATAGTCCGAGTCCCTGAAGCCTCTGTGGTTTTCATGGTGCCTCCCATTTTTTTCACCATGGCTTTCCCCTGTACTGCTAAAGAGTTTTCCATCTCTCTGCCTCTGTCTCCCCGCCAGCTGGGCAGATTCATTTATTTTTCCTGGCTGTTTACTCTGCTTTTTTTCTCTGTCTCCGCTAAATCTGGCACCCCCTTACTTACTCAGCTGTTCACAGCTCCAGAATCCCTCCTTCAAACTGCTACACCTAGTTTTTCAGGAATTAAGATGCTAAAGGGAACACACGTGTGGGCTACAGGTACGATACCGTCTTCCCTAGTCGGGACTTAGTTGATAATAATGTATCAATAATACTTTATCAGACTCACCACAGAAATGCAAGATGCCAATAATAAGATAAACTGGGTGCAGGAAGGAAAGACTCCATGTGGGAACTCTGTACTTTAGACACAATTTTTCTGTCAAACTAAAACTTTTCTAAAAAATAAAGTCTAATAAAATACAAAAAAAGAGTGCCAAATTTTTGTTTTAATGTTACTTTTATTTTTATTCAGATTGCCTAAATGTATAGACTAGTTTATGGAGAATCCATCCTTAAGATAATGAATCTCTTTATTCATACATTCATGTTTGTCCCACAGTTCTATTTTAAAATATCATCATAATGTTTCTGTTTATTTCTTCTAAAATTTCTTCCTAGATAATTTATAGTTTCAGTTGAAATTGAAAATAGGCTCTTTTTATCCATAAATTTCTAATTTGTTTTTATAATTTAATACTCATCAATTTCCTGAAATAACTTATTTAAAATGTTGTAAAGATTATTGTCTCAGGTATTCCAGGTGCACCATATATTGTTTTCAATAATAACAAGTTTTGCTTCCAAGAGATATTTTCACAGTAAAATATTCAGTTATCTCAAATCCGTTTCAAAGCAAATTGTCATCAGTATGAATCATATCATGGAGGCACATAAATAAATTTACCTATGGCTTGAACTTTCCTAGAGAGTGCCCAATGTCTTTCACTTAAAACCTCGTTCACTTCCCTTTCTGATGTGACGTGGTGGTAGTGATGATTTTTCTCTGTCAAGATAGCAGACCATTTGTTTAAACAACAACTAACAATCCTTTCAATCAAAGACAACATTTTTCTTTTGGAATATTGTTTCAAGTTTCTTTTAGAGTACATCCTGAAAAAATATATACATTGTTCACCACTTCTGGATCCATTTTTATCAGTGAGTAGCTTAAATACTACAAGACATTGTAGGTTATTAGCACTACTTTAATTTAGAGTTTCAGTCTTCAGTTGAGCTTTACAAAATAGGTTGGGATTATGAGAAGAAATGAGGGAAGAAAGACGCTGGTTCTTAGATCTTCATAATTCAGTAAGAACTAAGACAAAACACTATCTGGAATTTTCTGTTTCCTCTTTCCATCATTGGTGAAAACACATTTGAGGGTGTTGCAGTGAAACAGATATGGGGACTGAGGGCATTGTGAACCTCTGAGATTCTCTATCACTTTGTCCCCAGAATTTAAATGACCTGTAGCAAAATACCACAGAAAGGTGGCAAGATACGATCCTTATCTCTAACTCTCCCCACTTGCTTACTGTAGAACTTACCACCAGAGTTAAAAAAGGTTAACTCCAAGGTCACTTTTATTCCTGAGCTGACACAGAGTTTGATTGTTGCAACTTCAAAGCAGACCAGGGATGAAACAGAGATCACAATGCTCTTGCCAAAAAGACAGAATTTTCTTGTTATGGAGGACAAGGAGGGCTTTAGTTAGGAAGCCCCAGGTTTTATCTAAAATACAGGGAGGCAACTGCAGTATTCACTGTTCCATGGATATGAAAAGGAATATGAATCTTAGAGCTAGTCTCAGGAAAAGAATTACTGCAGATCAAGGATATCATTTCCAGTCCTCTTCTTGGTCACTGTTCCCTACCCAGCACAGTGCCCCTCTGTGCCATGCCAAGTATATGTGTGTGTGCCTGTTGAAGCTCCTGGAGATTTCTCTGCTGTATTTGTTCAGCTTCCTTTTGCCAATGGGAAAAGAATGAAAATGCAGGACTACACCTGTTGTAAACATGAGGAATTTGACACTGTCAAAGCAGTGACTTTGACTGCTAGATGGTTACAGCAAATGTCAGCCACAAAGCAGGCTCAGTGCCAGACTGCAGATCAGTGATGGCTGCCCAAAATATCTTGCACTTGGCTCCTGTACTTCCCGACAAAGTGAAATTTATGACTAAATGAAGGACACTTCTTCAATATCTTTCCTGGCTCATAAACCTCTGCAGGAACCAGGACAGAAGAGCAGTCAGCCCCAGGGTTACAGGTGAGGAGAGACAACTCAGGGACGCCCGAAGTAGCAAGCGGGAAGAACAGGAAAAAGGGGATTAAAAGCCAGGAAGCCAGAGAGAAGAGCAGTCAGC
>NW_006922181.1:628817-634194 GCF_000298275.1 Orycteropus afer afer
TCACACCATCTCCCTTGAGGACTTCCCTTTGGGAAATAGCCTCTGGGCAGAGCCTAACACTCAGGAGTTGAAAACAGCTTTAGGCTGATTTTGTAGAGCTTTGGGAGGTTAGAGTAAATAGCAGAGTTCTGGAAAGAGAGGGAGAAATGAGTTGCTAAGTGCCTTATTTCAGTAACTATCTGTGTCCTACAGCCCAGATGGCTCCAGAATTTCTGTAGGGTAGGGATTTACCATAACAACCCTCTCAAAACAGAATTCAGAGGGCTCATCTCTATCTTATTTCCGACAGTTTATGTAAGAGTACCAAAAGTTACATTGTTTGCATCAAGAGCTGCAGTGGCTGCTGATGGATATAATTGTGGGCGGAAAGGTTGCCAAGGACCTCAGTTCACACCACAGGCCCGTACAGACCCACTGCACTTCTGGCTTAGACAATTTTTTATTTGATTCTCCCTACTTTTGATGCAGGTTATGAAGCTTCCCTCCCACTAGCAAATTGTTGGCTTCCTTCCCACTCATCTAAACTCCACCTGTTGTCGTTGTTGTTATGAGCAGTCGAGTTGGACCTGACTCATAGTGACCCCTCCTAGGGTTTCTGAGGCGGTATCAATATGGAAGTAGATTGCCCAACCTTCCTTCTGAGGAGTGGCTGGTGGGTTTGAACCTGCAGCCTTCTGGTTAGCAGTCAAGTGCTTTAGGCACTACACTATCAGAGCTCCCAAACTCCACCTGGTAGGTAAGAATTGATAATGTGTTGACAAAGCTGATGGAGATGGTAGCCACCATTTTGTAGACTGTTCTAGGTCTTCTCTGATCCAACAACTAGCCCTGCCTCCATCCTCTATCCCTAGGGTCACTACACTGACCTCACTCCAACAGAGATTAAACAATGCAAATGCCCAAATATATCATAGCCAAAATAGGGAAAGTTACCTCTCACTACATGCAAAATACATTGAAGTTTACTTGGCACTTCTATTCCATGCCCTCCCTAATTCCCTAGAAACCCTCTAAGACAGGCCTACACATTATTCTCCTGAGCTGTAGAGGAGCAGATTGACAGCTAAGTAATGTGGTAAAGGCTTTCCAACTAGAAAAGTGCAAAATTGGGGCAGAGATCATATCTGCTGAGCCAGGCCTGAACCTGTGTCCTCTATACCAGCCCTATGGTGTCTGTTGCTTTGGGCTCAGTGATGCTGGTGCCTGTGAAGTCACCATAGATGGTCACTGCTTCTGATCTCACTTCCTATTTGCCCGTGGGGTTCTAATGGCCTAGCCAAGGCTTTGAAATTCCTTTTCCTTTTTCTCAACATGGTCATGTCTGGAAAGGTGTTCTTAGCTAGGTCTGGTCACCAGGTGGCCAGGCACTCGCTCTCTACAGCAACCGTAGAACTTGTGGGGAAAGGTCCTTTCTGCACATGCCAACCCCTCCCCTTCCCACTGTCCCTACCATGGCAGCAACCCAGACCACATAGCATCTCTGTTCATGACCCGTTTCTCTGGCTCCCTATGTCTCTGTTTCATGTGGTTTCCTGGGGCTCCAATCTTCCCATTGCTCAGGCTGAGCTGTGGCCCAAGGCTTTTTTCCATTGGGATGCACCTGCAGAGTTGGGAGATGATCACTGCAGCAGACTCACTGATGGCAAGGACAATGGTGTGTGTTTTTTCATGTGTGAAAAGTTTCCAGAAAGGATTCTGACCCAGCATTGGGATGCAGTTGTGTGTGTGGGCTGAGTGGGAGCAAATCAGTGTAGAAGGCCTTGTGGGGCAGAGGTGAAAATAGCATTGGACAAGGGTGGGAGACATAGCCAGTAAGGGTACAAACAGTGGTGGCTGCCATTACCACCACCAGATTCACAGAGTGAGTTGCCCAGGCACGGATGCTGCCTTTCTCCTTCCTGTAGATCCACACCAGTCATCTAGAGAGGATGGATTCTGGAATGAGAATCTGGACAGGCTCAAGTTTGCCCTCCTCAAGGTCAGTGGTCCCTACTGAACCTAGCTACAGCAAGTCACATACAAAAGAATGAACAGGGGCAAACATTTGTTTTTGTTAATTCCCCTTGATCTACAAAAAAAGAATAACTGATTTTTTTTTAATGAGGAAAATGCACCAAGTAATAACAGAAATAATATGAACTATGCTTCAAATCTACTTTATGTCATTTTGATTTTGTTAGAAGAGGGAATTTGCCATCTAGTTTTGGTTTTGTAACATAATTGTTACTGATTAAGATGGAGACATGGGGAGGTAAGGCTCCTTTTGAAAGTGTCATGTTTGATTGTCTCACTCTATTTCCTTCACATTCTGCAGGATATCTGAGGAGGAGTTAAGGGAAGGACTGTTTACCAGGAAAAAACTGAGAGGGAGGGTAAAATTCCTGAAGTCAGCAAAGGGGTTGTGTTTATTATCCTAAACCCAAAGACTAAAGGGAGCCAATGTTCTCCAAACCTGCTATGTTAGATTCCTGCAAAAACAAAACAAAACAAACAAAAAAAACCCACTGCCATGGAGTCAATTCCAAGTTATAACTACCTTATAGGACAGAGTAGAAATGCCCCATAGGGTTTCTAAGGCTGTAAATCTTCATGGACCCAGACTATCTCATCTATCTCCTGTGGAGCAGGTGGTGGGTTTGGTGGTGGGTTCAAACCACCGATCTTTTGTTTGGCATGTGAGTGCTTTAACCATTGCACCACAAGAGCTTGTCCAGAGTGGGAAAGGCCTCTTCCAAAACTTGGTTAACCCCAAAGCCATCAGGTACCAGAGACAAGAAATATTCAACCACCATCATTGCACACATCTGCAGCAAGTCCAGACCAGTTGGGGAGCCTGTGCAAACTGGCACTCCATGGCAGTTGGTTCAACGTCTGTGCAGGTATCTTTTTGCATAGCCCCTCTCTGTTTCCTGATGTGCACATTTATTGCCTACTCACTTCTAAGCTATTTTTCTAACCATCAAATAAGCAATTAAAAGCCCCTCTCGCTCTCCAAAAAAAAAATCTAAACGCACTGCCATCCAGTTGACTCCAACTCATAGCAACCCCTTTGGGTTTCCAATGCTATAAATCTTTAATGAAGTAGATTACCTCATCTTCCTCTGATGGAGCAGCTTGTGAACTGGAACTGCCAACCTTCTTGTTAGCAGTGAAATGCCTTCTGTACTGCTCCAGGAATGAGAAATGTGGCAAAACATCACAATGTAATATCCATAGCATTGTCCAGGACAAACAACAAGCAGCTGGGGGAGAAATTCCATTTATTGCAACAACTAAAAAGAATTTTAAGTTATTTAAGAACAAAATAATGAGAGATATATAGGATCTTTGCCAAAAAAAAAAAAGGAAGAGGGAGAACTGAGGGAACGAAACAATTTAATGTGTAAACATTCTAAAAACAGCTATTATCCCTCAAGTTAATTTATAGAATTAAAAAATATGTAATTAATAGCCAAAATAATTTTTTAAAACTTTAAGGCCTTACTCCTCAAGCTTTAAGGTGCACACAGATTATCTGAGGATCTTATTAAAATGCATACTCTGACCCAATGGGTAGGGTTAAGATTCCATAGTTTTAAGGAGCTCCAGGTGACACTGGTTTCACTGTTTTGCAGGGACCACATTGTGAGTAGCAAGTTCTTATTGTTAGCTGCTGTGGAGATGGCCCTTGACTCATGATGACCCATGGGTTACAAAGAACAACTGCTCCATACAGTTTTCTTGGCTGTAATCCTTAAGGTTAAACTCAAGGCTGCTAACCTAAAGGTTGGCAGTTTGAACCCACCCAGTGGCTCCCCAGGAAAAAAGACCTGGAAACCTGCTTCCATAAAGATTACAGTTTAGAACACTCTAGGGTACAGTTGTACTCTGTCACATGGGCTTGTTATGAATTGAAAATTGACTCAATGACACCCAACAACAGCAATCTTTCCCAAGAGTTGATGGGCAGTTTGAATCTCCGTTTCCCAGGAGATGCCACACTCCTGAATTGCATAAATAACCTGCAGCTCCCAGATGGAGCCAGGCAGCCCTACCTACCCTCCAGAGACTGGTCACTATAGGCACCACAAGCCCTAGACACTGCAGTTTTGCCAGGAGTCAGTATCTGAGGGAACACAATGCCCCAATAACATTACAGATTATATATAAATTCTCAAAAAACAAAGAAACTCATTGCTATCCAGTAGATTCCTATTCATAGTGACCCCCATTGGGTTTCCAAGGCTATAAATCATTATGGAAAAAGACTGCCTCATCCTTCTTCCATGGAGAAGCTGGTCGGTGTGAACCAACCACCTTTTGATTAGCAGGAGCAGCTGGTGGGTTTGAATCACCAACTTTTTGGTTAGCAGTCAAATGCCTTACTATACCACCAGAGCTCCTTATTTATAGATTAGTGCTGGTAAATCTATGTTCTCCAAACTTGATGTAGCTGCAAGTCCTGAAAGATTTCATCTCAAAGCCTTCTCTGTCAGCACCCCACCTTTGAAATTCCTATCTCCTTTGACCTCACTAGTATGCACAAACCTTTCTGCTGATACACACATTTTGACTTGCCTACTTGCTAAGATGTTTTAGCTTAGATGTATTTCTTTACATTTTTAAGCAGTCTGTAAATCTTGCTCTCTGCCTAGCTTGATAGTATTATCAAAATATATACATATATGTTTTGCTTTTTTTTTTCTTTTCTCTCTGTCTTTTTTCTGTATAACTTTTCAGCTTGCCTTAATTCAGGGAAGCACTTCTTAGTGCTTCATATTCTGGCTTTCTTATTTTATTGCTCCTATTATTTATGCTTTCTAAATTCTTCATGCTGCCCTATTTATGAATCTTTCAGAAACCAAATAAACCCTATGAATTTATTCATTGAGAGAATTTTCCTTTAACAGTAATTATGACATTTAATGTTAAATTTTACCATCAAGAATATTATCTGTCACTTTATTTTGCCAAAGTTTTTTGTTCCATCAGTAAAAGTTATTTTCGCTCATTATGTCACTTTAAAGCTTGTTACTGACTATGATCTGCATTTTGCTTTGGTTGGTGTCTCTGTATTATAAATGGCATTTTCTTTCATCATATATATTTCCTATGTGTGAATAAGATATCATATTAAAGTATTTAAGTTGACTTTTTGCATTTCCTGCATGGAAATTTGCCTAAAAATAAAGTTTATTTAGTCTCTTCTAAATTCTACAGAATTTCTCTTACCTCCTTTACAACAAGACATTCCAAAAAGAGTGTATCCAAGATCATATATAGGGTTGGCAAACAATGGGCCTCTAAGTTCATGTGAATGATCAGAATTCCCAGGTGTATAGTAGAGCTGACAAGGGGCAAGGTTATGGTCATTACTTGGTCACAGCCAGCTACCCAG
>NW_006922181.1:635014-641805 GCF_000298275.1 Orycteropus afer afer
AAAAAAAAAGACATTCCAAAAGACATGTCTTTATTTCTCCAATTCCTCTCTTCTTGTTCTGTACAGAATCCATTCCAGCCAGTATTCCTTTCTTCCACCGTCTACCCAAACTGCCCTTGTTAAGGTAGCACTGATGCTCACCTGTTGGATCCAGCAATCAGTGGTAAATTCTCACCCTCCTTAACCCTCAGTTGTGTTTTCACAGTCACAATTCTTCCTTCAAGGGCATTATTCTCTTCTGTGTCCTCCCACCTCCCTGCTCAAGTCTCTCTGGCCTTCAAGGTGCCCTGCCCTAGCCACTGCCTGGTGTGGAGTGGCCCTGGCTCAGTCCTCAAATCTCTGATTCCATCCTCTCTCTCTCTCTTCTGTCTTTGACTTCACCCAGGTCCTAGGATTAGACTCAAATATGTATCTGTACCTAGGAAACAAAGCAGTTTCATTATTCTATCCACTTCATCTGTATCTTTGATTTTTTGCCTATTTCATCTGCCAACTTCTGAAGGAGGTATCTTAATCTTATATTCTACTTGTGATTTTTTTTCATTCTCATATTTGGATTTGTCATTCAGAGCCATTTTATTTGTATCATGTTGATGTCTTAGAATATATTTTCTAGAAAAGGAATTTTTCTTCACTCCCTCTAACACTTTTTGCCTAAATTCCATTATGCCTGATATTAATATTTTTTCCTTCCTGTTATGATTATTATTATTAGCTTATCTGATACATCCTGGTCCATCCACATATTTTCAACAGGTGAGGATTAGTTTACGGTAGATGTGTCTCTTATGAACAGCCTGTGTTTTCTTTTAAAATCCAAAAGTTTCTATTTTTAAGTTTATAGAATCTGATCACATCAATTCTATTCACTAATAAGTTTTTCTTAATCATATTCTGGTTTTCTTACTTTATTGCTCCTATTATTTGTGCTTTCCAAATTCTTAATTTTTCTTGGTTTTGGTTTGATGAATTGTAATTCCTTTAGATTTTCTTTCTATACATATATAAGTGCAACCTGATATTTCTATTCTGCTAACACTTACTGCTAAAGATAGATTACATATTGATTCTTGTTTTTTCAATGCATAAATCAGTATCTGTCCAACAAGACAAGCCTTTTAGCCAGTTTGACACCTCCCTGTTTGCTGCCTTTTTTTTTTTTTTTGGTTCCACAAAAACTAATTAATGCCCACCCCCACCCCACCCCCCCCGCTTCAGAGACAGTAATTTTATCTTTTTTAGTAGAGCCAAACCCTATGTTGGTAAATTCTCCATCAGGAAGGAAAACCTGTAATGGTATCTACCAGTGTTCTAGCACATAATTTTACCGCTTTTTCTCTAATTTCATTTCTAAAATAGCAATGAGATGTGCAAAGACTATTTTCAGTAAATTTGCTCTGGCTGATTATCCACACCAGATTGGGTTCCTGGACACATTCTGCAGCAACTGTTGACTGCCAGATGGCTTAAGTGGGTAGACCAGTAGTGCTGCTTTTATTCAAAACTACTGGTTTTTAAGGGGACCCCAAGGTCTTATAAGTTTATCTAGGGGACAGGGCCAAGTACTTGAGTCTTGAACTGTCAGATTTGAAATTCCACATCCGCACCTGGATGGCCAAACCTCTACCGATAGCACTTGTGATAAAATGTCCAGGTGTCTCGTGAGAAGAGCAGAGAGCAAGCTTATCCAGGCCTCTGGAAGGAACAGTGGTGCTAAGACATCTCTGCCAGCCACTCCCCAGAAAGTCTCTGTATGTGAGGGTGCAAATATGTCATCAAAAATTAGAAACTATAAAGATTTAGAACCAGAATAAAATCATTCCAAGGATATGTTGCTCAATATATTGTCTTCAGGTGTCATAAATTCCAACGAAAATTTTCCTACTTGTCCATGAGTAGCAGTCCCTCAGTCTTTGGGGTTATTGAAGGGTAAAGGTACTAAGAATTCATATGACTAATTAGGACAATTTAACATAGTTTCAGGAGGTGAAAATGCTAGAAGGAAAAAAACATAGCTATTAAATCTATTCTGTTGAAGATCACTGACCAAAGAAAATGCTTCTCTGAGGAAAGGGGTACCTATGTTGTGCCTGCTCTGTTTTGTAAAACTAACTTACCAGTTACCTCAGAGCTGGCGTATCAGGACAATTGGCCACACCTGATGAAAGATAAACTGAGACATTTACCTCATTTTCAACCGGTAAACTTTGGACAAGACATAACCTCAAGACTAGATAAAGGTGACTGCTGTGCTACTCAAATGAAGCCATGATTCCTTCTTGTTGACACCTGGTTTCCTCATTGCAATGATCTATGTCTACTTTCTCTTCTCTTTTAAATTGCTTCACTGTGTTATTAATCTGAAATAAATCTTTGTTGTAATTTTACAGTAGTTTGTGCTTTGTGCACTAGACAGTCTAAGCGCTCATTCTCTTCCGGTCTGTGATAATTTCAGGGTCTCCTTTCTCTGAGTCACCAATGATTCCTAGTAATACTGTTTTCAAGCCTCTAAATGGAGGACTTAAATTATATCCATCAAAAGTAAGTCTTCACTATTTTTGGTTTATCACTTCTACCACCGGTCAACCCACAACAACACAAGTGACAGATCTGGAAGAGGCCCATCTCTGAGATCTCACTGAATGGGCCTGGTATGAGATACAGGAGAGCAAGATGGTAGCACATCCTGAATCTTGTGGGACAAGTTGGCCCCTCTGGAATGTAAAGAACTTTGGGAGGTTCACACAGAAATGGTCAAAGCATAATTTCCAAAATTTTGAAAGCATGATGCTCTTACAAATATAGATAAAGCGTGTAATTTATTTGACTCAGTAGAGACACAGCCAACAGATATAGCTGGCTCAAAGAAGAATTACAGGAACGGTGGTAATTGGATATTGTTATGGATTGAATTGTGTCACCCAAAAATAGCTGTGGGTGTAATACCATTTGGAAATAGGGTTTCTTTTGTTATATTAATGAGCCATATTAGTATAGTCAATCATCATTGACACTTGAAAGGAACAGATAGGCACAGAAGCAAGCAACTAAGAATGGGGGAAAGATAGATTCCACGTGGAGATCTCCAAAGAATGCCCAGAAGAACCCTAGAGAAGCTGAGACAAGGGTTGTCCCCAGGAAGGACAGTAAAAACCTTCCCCTAGAGCCAAGCCAACACCTGAAATTCAAACTTCTAGCTTTCTAAAATATGAGAAAATAAATTTTTATTCTTTAAAGCCACCCACTTGTGGTATTTCTGTTACACCAGCATTAAGGAAAAAAAAGCAGGCATGGAGAAAAAGCATTGGGGGGAAATTCCTAGATGTTACAGAACTGGAAAATTTCCAGGGGTGGGGGGGTGGGGAAATAACATCTGAGGTAGACTTGTCTTCTAAACAGAATCATCTGCATCTCTCTTGGGCAAAAAGACCCACATGTTAAGTGGTAACTTTATAGAATCTAGACTTTACTTAATAATAGTGAATAAAACAGGTGCACTTCCATAGAAAATTTAATAATCATTGTGTGGCCTGGTAAGCAATGTGCAAGAATGGCATTAAAAAGATATACCAACTTCCTTTTATCTGTTTCCAAGTTTCAGGTGACTTATTGCAACAGATTCCAAGGAGCTCTGGTGGTGCTGTGGTTAAAGCATTGGGCTGCTAATCAAAGGAATGGCAATTTGAACACACCAACTATTCTGTGGGAGAAAGATAAAGCAGTCTGCTTCTGTAAAGATTTATAGCTTTGGAAATCCTATGGGGCCATTCTGCTTTGTTCTATAGGGTTGCTATGAATTGGGATTGACTCAATGGCAGGTTTGGTTTTCTCAACAGAGCCACAGAAGACAGAATCTGAAGATGTTGCCTATCCCAGGTGGTAGATTGGTAGGATAACCCATCCCTGAGGCATGACACTCCTGGAGCTGAGTGACCTCCCAACATGTCCAGCATATTTGGAATATCTATGGAGTAGTTCTGGAGGGCTCTTCCCTTGTGCACTGGACCATAACCCAGCCTGGTCCTGTACCTCTGTACAGACTGGCCATTTGTCCCCAGGTCTGGGTCATCTGTCCTGGAATCCCTTGGAGACACAAGTGTATTCAAGTTTACCCACATTAAAAGGGGACATTCCTCTTCCTTGGGAAGCATGTAGGACACTTTTCAACAGGCCCATTCCCATCACCTCCAGTTCCCATAGGTCCTCAGAGCCAGGAAAATGTGACTTTCTCCCACTTTCTGGGTGAAAAGACTGGGGGGCTCAGATGGAGGTAAGGACCTGTGACAAGAACATGGAGATCTGAGTGGCACTCCTCTCTGCAGAGCCCAATTCCTGACAGCCCTCACCTCTGACCTCACTTCTCAGTAGCCTGGGTGTCCCCATACACCAGGATTTTAATGAATTAGATTCCTATTCTCACACTGAATGGCCATTACTGGTCACTAGTTGGACAGGCTGTGTGACTCTGCAGAGACGGGAGCAAGGCAGAAAGCAAGAATTCCCTTCCATTGCCAGTTCTGAGCCTGGCCCCACTGCTGGGGCAGCAGCCAAGTTCCCACAGCCCCTATGTTCATGCCTCTTTCCTTAGGATTCTTTGTCCTGCTGGGCCCTAGGCCTCCTAGGGCTCCTGTCCCTGGGCCCTATGTAGAGACAATGTTTGGTGTCCAGGGCCCATAAGTGGGCCTCTTTCAGAACCTCATTGGGACAGTAGGATCTATCACAAAAGGCTCCTACCTTGAAAAGTTCAGGGAAATATTGTATACATGTGTATATGTTTGTGTACATGTGTGCATGCCTAGAAAATCTTAGTAAAAAAGATATGAAATCCAAGATGGAGAAAGTGAGGCTTGCCTTGCATTTTATTTGATTGGACCGTGTTTAGAGAAAGAGAAGATGAAAGAGATGAGGTTTGGAAAGGCAGGTTGAAAAGAGATAAGGTTAAATTAAAATTTTAATAAAAAGATAAATCTACTTAGAAAGAAACTTGTGCATAAACACATGTCATGGCAGGTCTCCGGCACTGTGGGAAGCAGATCTATGAAAATCACAGAAAGCGAGTCATCCCCTGCATGTCCAGGTGGTCTCACTGCCAGATGAGTGCTTTCTCCAGACATTCTGAGTCCTGGTGCTTCCCACTTCATGGTCCACAAGGAAAGATAATTCTAAGATGATGACCCCAAATCTCATCTTTCCCTAAGACTTGTGCCTTAAACAAAATAAAAAGCCAGAGAGGCACACACAGAAGTTGATCTAGCAGCTGCAAGCCCACAGACAGCTGGGTGTGGTCTTCCCCACCTGCTGCTTCTACGCAGGTGAGTACCTCAGGGTGTTTTGGTAGAGGCATGGTGGAAGTCATTTTTAATGGAGGCTTTACCATCACAGGAAAGAGAGGTTATTAATAATCTGTGTTTTAAACCCAAGGTCTGGTAGCATAGTGCCTAAGGCACTTGACTGCTCACCAGAAGGCTGGCAGTTCAAACCCACCAGCCACTCCTCGGAAGGAAGGTTGGGCAATCCTACTTCTGTGGTGATACTGCCTCGGAAACCCAAGGAGGGGTCGCTATGAGTCGGGGCCGACTTGACGGCAACCAACAACAACAACATGTAAACACATGTACAGATCTAAATCTCAGATCTTCATTAGGTGAGGATCTTAGGAAGTGGAAATGGAAGCAGAGGAGGTCCTCATTAGAGGAGAAGCAGGAGGCATGAAAGTGAGGGTGACCAAGGAAGAGAGAGTTGAAGGCAGAAACTGAGGAAGGGAAGACACAAGGCAGTCAGAGGGCCTTGAACAGGTGAATTCCACTCATCTCCTGCTGTCTCAAATGTTGTTGTTAGGTGCCGTCGAGTCATTTCCGACTCATAGTGACCCCATGCACAACAGAATGAAACACCACCCGATCCTGCGCCTCAAATGGGTTGTCTCAAATGGTGTCCCCAACTTTGAAAAGATTGTCTAAGTCAGAGAAACCAGAGAAAAAAGTTTAACAGCCTTTGAATTTTGTGGCTTCATCCTCTCTGGGGAAGAAATGTTGAAATCCCCACCACTGATCTAGCCCTGTGAGGTACAGCCTGGCCCACATCTATGTATCTTTGAAATATCATTGACTCCCTGAGTCATAACCAAAACTGCATTTAAAATAGACATGTCTGTAAGGTCACGGTAAGGAGAAGAGGACGCACGAAAGTGGGGTTAAAGAGAAGTTTTTAATTCTGTGCTTCCAGGTGAGGTTTACTGGACCCTGAGAGGGGCCTGGGCGAGGTTCACGGGTCCCCAAGAGGGGCCCGGGTGAGGTTCAAGGATCCCTGGGAGGGGCCTGAGAAGTCACACCCCTGGGCAGGGTGGATAGATTTTTATAGACACAGAGAGGACCTAATTGGGGACACTAAGGAAATGGTGGGGTCCAATTAGCTGTTGGCATGGGTCTGCACCTAATTAGTGTGAGGGGGCTTCACAGGAGGAAGTTTATTATCACATGGAACTTTCCAGCCTGGGCGGGTTCTGCCACCTTGGTTGTCTTATCAGGCTGTCTCATCAGGGCCTGACCCTGGAAGAAGCTGCCAACTGAAATGTTGGTGGTTTGAGTTTACTTAGGCCTAACATTCCAACCTCTTTTAATGGATAAAGGGTGACATGATTCTCTTAGTTTCTTCCTGCTGAATGGGGTCAGAGAGGGAGAGAGGGGTTTTATAGGTTGACATTTGATAAGTCAGGGTTGTCAGTTGGTAATTTGGTGTAAAGGTGTAGGAGAAATTGATTCACCGTGACCCGAGATTTTTTTTTTTTTTTT
>NW_006922181.1:648936-664219 GCF_000298275.1 Orycteropus afer afer
CTAGTTGGGGTTTAGTCCAAATCTGCATCCTTTCCTTCAAGGCTCAGGGGTCCAAGATTATCTTCTGTGTCTGTGTTAATTGGTTTTCCTTTTCTTTGTTGAAGAGGGTCTGTGCAATCCTTCTGCCTAGTCCGCCATCTTGCCCTGCCCCTCCCCGAGATATTTTTTTGAGTCGGCTTCGGAGAAACTTGAGGAGGCAAGGAGCAAAGAGAAAAAGGAGACTTATTAGTACAAGTGGTCCGATAAGGGGTAATAGCTACGTAGTTAGTGGTGATTGGAACTATCTAAATAGTGAAGTTTCTGTGTGGTGTCGGCTGTGTAGTTCTTCGTTTAGTCGAGTTAATGTGTTAATATTCTGTTCCACTAGACCGGATTCATTGATATAATAACAGCATTCTTCTCTCAGGAAGATACAAGTTCCACCTTCTGCCACTGTTAGCAGGTCTAGGGCTCTCCGGTTCTGCAGAGAAATTGTCGCTGGAGGGAGGCTAGGGAGTCTGCAGTGGTTTTGAGTGCTATTTCGAGGTGGGCTTGGAAATCTTGAGCCAATATTAAACAGTGGCCCAAGCTTCTGCCTGCTGTTCCTGCTGCTGTAAAGGCAGAGGTTAAACTAATACTTATCATGATGGGTAGAAAGGTAGCTCTTTTGATTCTAGTTTTTTGTAATAATCGGGAGATTTTGGATTTTTTATGTAGGGTAAGTTGGGGTACTATTGTTACTATGAAGCAGGGACTTTGAGTGGTGGAATTTAAGTACTTAGTTAAAGTTCCATTACACTAAAAGAAAATGCCAGGTGGTGCAGAGGTTGTCGGTTCTGTAAAGTAACTTGAGCTAGAGAGGTTAGTTGGTGTTGTAGGGCGGTTAGAGAGTCTGCTGTGGTTTCTACTAGGAGCTGTAACTGATTTTCTAGTTCTCGTGTTGACGTGATACTGTGTCCCAACAGACAGGGTGGTGGAGGTTAGAGAAAGATTAATTATGATAGGAAGGAAGGCAGCTTTTTTTCTGGGTTAGTGTTGTAGAAAAGATAAAGAATTCAGCTTCCGTGTAGAGTGTAAGTTTAGGAATGACAGTTACTGGGAGGTATGGATTTTCTGTGGAAGAATTTATGTAAGGAGTTATTGTACTATTACATTAAAAGAAGGTATGGTTATTGTTAGGGTGTATGGTACCATTTATAGGTAAATAGTGTGTACAGTTAAGAGTAGAATTGGGGAGGAAGTATACAGGTGGTAAAGAGGAATTAATGACGGTAATAAGGAAGTGTAGGCTGTGTTGTCTTTGGTAGGAGGTGGAGGATGAAGAAGAAGTAATGTTTATGGGAACAGTGGTTAATAAGGGTCGAATTAGGGAAGTATGTAAGAAACAATGGGAGATATTGGTTATACTTTTTTTTTTGGTATGAAGTGGAGTCAGGAAAAGGAAGGGGTTGGTGTGTGTTTTTGAGGGTTTGTGGATAGAATTTGTTGTAATATTGGTTCTGCTTGCACTGGTAGGATAGAGGTGTTATAAGGGGATTGAGTGGAGATTAAGAGTCTTTTAGATAAAAAACGCTGTATAAGAGGTTTTAGGTCGTGTTGGTGTGTGTGGGAGATAGGAAATTAGGGTTTGGACGGGAACTGTGTAGGGTTTTTTAAATGTACTGTAATACGAGGGTGATGAGAGGTAATGGATGGGGAAGAGATATTCTATATGCATGGATTAACAAGGTCAGGGGATATGGGGAAAATTGGTACTTGTGAGGAGGTAGTAATCAGTGATAGTAGGAGAGAAGCAGAGTGGTCCTGAGTCCAAGTTAAAGTGATTTTAATTTTTGTGAGGAAATTTCATCCCAAAAGGGGGGTAGGACAAGTTGGTATAACGAGAAAGGAGTGTGAGAGAATCCTGTTGTTTATTAAGTAGGTGATGGGGCCTGTTGTGGGGGGGTTTGAGGGTTGCCCGTTAATTTCCATAACAGAGGCTGAGGAAGGGAAACATGGTCCTGAGAAGGAGAGGAGTACAGAATAGGTAGTCCCTGTATCAATCAAAAAGGAGATTGACTTACCCGCTACCTTGATAGTGACCCTGGGCTCAGCGAGAGTGATCGGGGTTGTTGAGTCTGGGCTCCTTCAGTCCTCAGTGGCCAGGCCCAAATTGTTGACAGCGGTTTAGTGGATGGGGAGGATGGTCCTTCGTGCTTTGACACAGAGGGATAGTCACTCTTCTAATGTCTTTTCAAACCACACTCTGGACATGGGCCAGGGGGCAGTCGGGATCCAGCCCATTGGGGCTAAGGGCAGAGTCTGGCCCAGTGCCTTTCCTTACCACACTTGCAGCAGGATTGGGGAGCTGCCCAGGAAGGAGGTCTTCTGTCACTATGTGCTGGCCTCAGGGCCGCTAGCAAGGCATTGGCCTGTAAGGCAACCTTCTGGCGGGTTCTGGCTTTCTTATTTGTTTCTGCTTTCTCCTCTCGGGTGTTAAAGACTTTAGAGGCCATATTTACTGTCTCTGATGGGAGTTTGGGGTCCCTCTTCAGCTTTCTTTAGTTTCTTTCTAACGTCAGGAGCTGATTGGGTTATGAAATGAGTGGCTAGGACTGTGGCTCCAGCCGAAGAGGAGGGGTCCAGATGGGTAAATTGGGTAAGGGCTTTGGTTAATTGGTTTAGGAAGGTGGCTGGGTTCTCATCTGGAAGTTAGGTAATCTCCTGGAGCTTGTTAAAATTAACTGCTTTATGAGAGACAGCTTGTAGACCTGCCAGGAGCCACTGGAGCATTTTATTTCTGCAGGATCTCCCAGTCCATCCGGACTGGGTGTCAGGCTGGTACTTCCAGAGTGGGTTTTGAGCCGGAACAGCGTCCATTCTGACAGGCATGGTATTATCTGTTAGGTGGGTCCGGTCAGCATGCTCTCAGGTGGCACTAAGGACTCTCTTTTTCGTCTGGGAGGAAAGGGTGGGAGAGGCAGAGGAGAAGGTGGTGTTTGGGGAGGTAGGTGAGACAGGAGGACAGGGAGCCGCTGTAGGCGTAAGGGGAAGGGAGGGCGGCGCTACCTGAGGGAGAGGGGGTTGTGCTGCAAGTAAGGAGGGGGTCTGGGGGTGGGTAAATGTTTTCCGGTGGGTCAGAAAAGGAGGAAGAGGAAATTACTGGATTGGTTTCAGAGGGGGAGAGAGGTGTGGGTTTGCGAAGTTTGGGGTTTTCGAGGGCAAGGAGGATTTGGGTGGTATTACATTTTGTACACAATGAGGGTCGGGAGCGCAAACAAAAGAAGGCTTGGACATAGGGGACTTCCAGCCATTTGCCTGTACATTGGCAAAAATTGTCTAAGTCTGTAAGTATATTAAAGTCAAAAGTCCTGTGCTCTGGCCAGCGAGAGCCATTGTCTGGTGTGTACTGGGGCCATGCCATGGTGGAGTAAAAGATGAGGTGTTTGGGACAGATGTCCTGGTCTAGTAATAGGGTCTTAAGTTTTGTTAATGAACACCCCAGAGGGGTTGTTGGATCGATTTTGGAGTTTTGATTACCCACTGGTTCTGAGTTCTTTGGATAGGGTCCCCGGAACCCTATGCCAGTAGGACTGTTTTACATAGGTGGATGTCTCTGCCTGACGTTAGACAGTCGAACGAGGAATGACCCTCCAAGGAATGACCCTCAAGGGAGATAGGATGTCAGGCGTCCCCGAGCAACCAAACTCCTGGACTGTGAGGAGTTTTTGACATGGTACCACGATTTTCCCCTGTGCCAGTGATGCAGAAAACTCCAGTGCAGAACTCAGACCTTTAGGCAAGTCAGTTCCCCAAAAGTAATCACACTGGAGACATTCCTGAGGACCAGTCAGATGCCCGGTTGTCCATTCCCCTCTCAGGGATTTAAGTGAGTCTTTGGCTAAGGTGTCTCTGTATAAACCCTGGAGCGGAGGGCAGAGCCACACTGTTGTGCTGATCCGACTTCACATGGAAATCAACTGAGGGCCCACTCAAACTCCGCGACCTAGATCTTGGAGTGTCACAGAAACATTCACACAACCTCCCAGGCACACATAGACAGATTACAACAGAACTAATTCAAACTACTTGGTAGTAGGCACTGGTTCATCGCCCAGAGCCCAAGAATTAAAATGGCCCAAAGGATGGAGGACAACAAAATACAAAATGTATGTCCTCTGGTGGGCATTGAGTGAAGGGTAAGATGTGACTTACAGGTGGTGGATGCAGGGGGCTGGAATTCCCTGGTCCGGAAAGAAGAGGGAGAAGGGGAATAAGAATTCCTTCAAGTTCTACTCCTCTTCCTGGGTTTTGGCACCAAATGTAAGGTCACAGTAAGAAGAAGAGGCCGCAAAAAAAGTGGGGTTAAAGGGAAGTTTTTTATTCTGCACTTCCAGGCGAGGTTTACGGGTCCCTGAGAGGGGCCTGGGAGAGGTCACAAGTCCCTGAGAGGGGCCCAAGAAGTCGCACCCCCGGGCAGGGAGGATAGATTTTTATAGACACAGAGAGGACCTAATTGGGGACACTACGGAAATGGTGGGGTTCAATTAGCTATTGGCATGGGTCTGCACCTAATTAGCATGAGGGGGCTTCACAGGAGGAAGTTTAATATCACATGGAACTTTCCAGCCTGGGCAGGTTCTGCCACCTCAATTGTCTTATCAAACTGTCTCATCAGGGCCTGACACCTGGAAGAAGCTGCCAACTGAAATGTTGGTGGCTTGAGTTTACTCTGGCCTAACAATGTCCATTTTTTTTTTTTTTTTAATTGTGATTTGGATGAAAGTTTACAGAGAAAATTCACTTTCCATACAGCAGTTCACATACACTTTGTCTCATGACATTGACTACAATTTACCACAATGCAACAGCTCCCCTCCCACTAACTCCCCATAGTTACCTCTTCCCTCTGTCCTTCCCTCTATGCACTCTTGCCTCCTGAGTTTTCTCCCTGTGCATACACAGCCCTTCTATTCTCCCATGATTATTCTCTCCAAGGTGTACATCTACCTCAAGTAAACATTCAGCTCAAATGCCTGTCTTTTGCTTGGCTGGAAAGCCACAGGTCTGGGTTCAATGCCAAACCTGAAGGGCAGCTAGGGGCTACAGTCTCAGTGGTTCCATCAGGCTCTATCAGACCAGCAAACTTGGTCCCCCCTTTTTTTTTTTTTTTCCAAATGATTTTGAGTTTTGTTCCACATTGTACTCCACTCTATCCAGGATCTCCTACAGAGATCCCCCTCTGAGTGGTTGACCGTGGTAGCCGGGCACCATATAGTTCTTCTGGTCTCACAATCATATAAGCTGCAGGTCGCATGGTGTACCAGTCACTTGGACTAATTGTTTTCACGAATC
Organism: Orycteropus afer afer; assembly: GCF_000298275.1. Taxonomy (NCBI): domain Eukaryota; kingdom Metazoa; phylum Chordata; class Mammalia; order Tubulidentata; family Orycteropodidae; genus Orycteropus; species Orycteropus afer. Next base: position 654,250 of record NW_006922181.1, read on the forward strand.
TTTGGTTTTCTTCATTCTTCTTTGCTGTGGGTGATGAGACACCCATCATTGCATCAAGATGTCTGCTTGTAGGCTTTTAAGATCCCAGTTGCTACTCACCAAAGTAGCATGTGGAACAATGTTTTGTGTAGTATTTTGCCAATTAAGCTTGATGTCCCCTGCAACTATGGTCCCAAACCCACAGGTCCAACTACTCACCCCTTCTAGGTAGCTGGATGTGTACAACCTTGTCCCTTGTCAGCTCTACGATATTCCTGAGAATTCTTATAGAACATAGCAATACACTTGTAGAGATATTGTCTGCTAACCCTATATATGGTCTTGGGCACACTCCCACCTGCATAGACATATCCAATAGTTCAGCCTGTCCATCCATCTATCCACCTATATATCCATGTTTGCCTTCACTGACAATGCAGTACTGTATGTGCAAAAGGGTTTATCTTTGTTGTCTGTATCTCCTATGTACCTCTCTAAAAATGGACGTGTCCATTTTTAACAATTATTTTTTCTAGTGAATTTTACTTCTTTTTTTTTCCTCCCTGTTCATTCACCTACTTCCTTCTGCATATTCCCCCAGTCTCAATAATCTCTCTCTCTCTCAGGCACACATGTGCATGTGCACACACACACACACAGATACACACCATGAATGTAGCTTATTCTTGAGGCTTTATTGCCTGCACCCTTCTCTATTTGTTATCATTATTTAACTTCACATAAAAAAATACACAAATCCACTGCCCCTCCTCCCCCACATTTACAGAAACCCCATTGGAGAAGACAGACTGTCCTACCAAAAGGGTTTCCTAGCTCAGGTAACCTGTCCACTCAGGATTCTCAGATAAGAAGTAGCATCACACCAAGGAGGCATCAAAAAAAAAGCCTTAGAGTTAGCACCCACTGGGTTCGGACTTGATAAGGGGTTATTACCCAATCAAAGGAGAGTGCTGGCAGTGTGGTGCCTAAGGCACTTGACTGCTAACCAGAATGCTGGTGGATCAAACCCACCAGCCACTCCTCAGAAGGAAGGTTGGGAAATCTACTTCCATAGTGATACCAACTTGAAAACCCAAGGAGGGGCCTCTATGAGTTGGGGCCAACTTGACGGCATATAACAACAACAACCCAATCAAAGAGGAGTCGTGCTCAGATCTGCAGTGGGGAATGAAATCAGACCTTTATGCCATTCTTTGTAACTGTTAACAAACATATATGGTAGTAGACAATCAAGATGACAACAGGTGAGTGACCCCTCTCTTCTTGATTACAGGAAATAGGAACTGGACATCCTCATGTTTCATCACCACATAATATGAAACTAGAAACAAAAAGCAAGCAGAGAGGAAGGTGTGAGTACACTGCATTGGAATGATTGTGCATGCCATTGTCCTTTTTTTTCAAATAAAAAGACAGAGTCAAGGGTTGTGGGGTAGGTACATGGCACAACCTGCTAGGTATCCACACAGTGTCTCTTCATCACTGTGAACTCGCCTTTCCAGGGAAGTGCTCCTACCAGAAAGCTGCAAATTAATTTCTGAAAAAGACAAGGACAACAGCAAAAATCAATGTGACAGGATAAAAAGAAAAGAAATGTCCTATTGCTAAGTTTAGGCTTAGCAATGTGCTCTAAGATGTGTTATGATCCATCAAGAACGTCCCCAGCAGTACACTGAGCTGAGAGCTTCAGACTTTTAGAGCCATTGTCAGCAATTACAGAGGGACTTTTGTTCAATTGCTAATCATAGATTGACAACAAACACTAAAAAATGATTTTTTTTTGTGGGAGATTAGATGTAAATTTAATTTTACTTTCAAATATCTTTAATATTTTCTGTAATGTAAACAAAGGAATTCTATGTCAGATATAGGCAAATGTATGTTATTTTAATAATTAAATAATCCCTTTTGTAAAAGCAATTTAGACATTTTAAGGTCCTAATATAGAAGGAGGGAGCTCTGGTGGCATAGTGCTTAAGGCATTTGACTACTAACCAGAAGGCTGTCGGTTCAAACACACCAGCCACTCCTCAGAAGAAAGGTTGGGTAATCTACTTCTGTAGAGATATCGCCTCAGAAACCCAAGGAGGGGTCGCTATGAGTCAGATCCAACTCGACAGCAGGTTTTTTTTTTTTTTTTTTAATGTAGAAGGAAAGGAGCTCTGGTGGCTCAGTGATTAAAGTTTTTGGCTGCTAACCAAAAGGTGAGTGGTTCAAATCCACCAAATGCTCTGTGGGAGAAAGATGTGGCAGTTAGCTTCCTTAAAGATTTCTAGCCTTGAAAACTCTATGGGGCAGTTTTATTTTGTCCTATAGAGTTATTACGAGTCAGAATTTACTCATTGGCTGTGGTTTTGTTTTTCAGGAACACAGAAGGAAGCCTTTCTCTCCCTTTCAAAACATCACTGAAATAAAAAATGAAGTATTTTGTGTGGAGAGGATAGATAGGGAGACAGAGAGACAGACAGATAGATAGGTAAAAGTACTGAAAAAAAAGCTAACAGCATCTTAAATAGACTGGAGTCATTGAGGCACTTCCAGGAGCATGTATGTATAAGTGTGTGCATGTATGTATATTTATGCACATGTACATGTGCACTATTGTGAATGCTGATGTATGTGCATGTATATGTGAGTGTGTTGTGAATGTGTGCATATTTATGTGTGTGCACATGTGTTGTGTGTGCACATGTGCATTTACCATGTGCTCCAAGTGATTATTAACATCAGAGATGTTTGATAGTACTCAATATATGTTGTTGCTGTTGTTATATGCCATCGAGTCGGACCCAACTCATAGCGACCCCTCCTTGGGTTTCCGAGGCAGTATCACTAAGGAAGTAGATTGCCCTATCTTCCTTCTGAGGAGTGGCTGGTGGGTTTGAACCACCAACCTTCTAGTTAGCAGTCAAGTGCCTTAGGCACTATGCTACTAGAGTTCCCACTCAATATATATAAAAGCAAAATTCCTAAATAAAATTGTAACATACAGAATTACACTCTATTATAAAAGAAAAATATTCCAGAAAAGTAAAAATGTTTCAACATTAATAACCCATTGTTGTCATGTCAATTCTGACTCAAAGTAACCGTGTAGGACAGAGTAGAACTGCCACATAGGGTGTCCAAGGCTGTCATCTTTAAGGAAGCCAACTGCCACAGCTTTCTCCCGTGAAGCAGCTGGTGAGTTCCAAACACCAACCTGTCAATTAGCAACTGAGTGCGTCATGACTGCATCAGGAAAGTTCCTTCTGGCTCAGCATCAGGGAAACTATTATTTTAATTGATTCACTAGTAGGTCAAACTTGGTATATCCTGAAAGAATACTTAATAGAGCATTCTCTCTTAATTAAAAAAAGATAAGAAAAGAAAAGAAAAACTCTTGGTAAAAAGAGAATCAGAGAAACTTTGGAAATCAACACTTGATATGGTATTAATAAGATAATATAAATACTGGAGACATTCCTTTCGAACTAGGGAACAAAATATGCCCAGTCTTATTACCTTTCAACATTATTCCAAAGACTTAGATAAAAGAAACAGAGTTTTCACTATTGGTAGATATGCACATGCACCTTAGAAACCAAGAGACTCTTCAGGAACCTACAGAGTGGGCTTCTTGGGGCTAGAACCAAAACAAACAGGCAAAAAGCAACTACTTCACTATAATCACAAAGAGTCCAGTAGAAAATATGAAAAACAATGAAACTTCAAATAACAGTAAAATATAGGACAATATAGCATAAATACAAATGATCAACTGCTCCCTGCTTATCTATTTGTCCTGATAGTATCTACTATTAACTTGAAATGATAGAACTTGTTTAATATTAGCATAAGGAAGCTGTTTTAATCAAACATGACAGGTGTGCACTCTGTTAATTATAGCTCGCAATTAATGTCCTTCATCATGCAGTATATAAACCAGTTCTCTTCCAGGCCAGCAATGACAGCATCATCTAGGAACTTGCTAAAAATGCAAATTCTTGGACACAACTCAGATTTAGTGAATCAGAAACTCCACAGGTGGGGCCCAGACCTCTGGGTTTTATCAAAGCTTCCAAGTGAATCTGATGCCTGTTCAAGTTGAAGACCATCAGTTTAAAGAAAAGAGCATAGGCACACTGAAGTTCTCTGATGGACAAAACTGCAGAAGCTGAGTCCTTCTTCCATCTTGGACTAAGCAACTGTCAGAGTGAACAATCTGGGGCTCTCTCTCACCTCTGAGATCAAGCAATGCAGGCTTGAGGCTAAAGCCTCTGGGCCCAGTCAGCGCTTTTTGAGCTGTTTCCTGACCCACATGCAAACCCTGAATAAGCCCAGTAAGATTCATGTATGTGACCACATATGACCACAAGAACACTATTGATCTAGTCAATGCTGAGCCTTCAGCACTGGGAATAGCACCTGGCACAAAACAGGGTTCATAAATTTTTATGAGAGGATGAGTAAATGAATACATCCTTTGTGTCTCCCCAATGATGAGCAACCATGGGGCCAGTGAGTTCTAGTTCAGGTCCAAGGGGAAAGACAGGCAGTTCACAAATAGTGGCAAGCCTTCCTATATCAAAACCCAAATTCAATGGAACCATTGCTCTCAGCTTGTCAAAGATAATTAAAAAATGGTTGCAGCAGCACCTCAATAACAAAAAGACAAATAATCTAATTTAAAAATGGGCAGAAGACATAAATAGACACTTCATCAAGGGGGATGTTCAGGCAGCCAACATATGAAGAAATGTTCATGATCATTAGCCATTAGAGAGATGCAAATCAAAACAAAAATGAGATACCATCTTGCCCCAGCACTAGTAGCAAAGTTGAACAAATGCTGGTGAGGATGCAGAGAGATTGAGACTCTCATACACTGCTGGTGGGACTATAAAGTGGTACAACCACTGTGGAAAGCAGTATGGCGATTCCATAAAAAGTTAGAATTAGAAATACCATTTGACCTAGTCATTCCATTATTAGGTATATATCCTAAAGAAGCGAGAGCCAGGACAAGAACAGACATATGCTCGCCCATGTTCATCGCAGCACTATTTACAGTAGCAAAAAGATGGAAACAGCCTAGGTGTCCATCAACTGAGGAATGGATAACCAAACTGTGGTACATATATGTAATGGAATACTATGCAACCCTAAAGCATAACGTAGAATCTGCAAAACACCACATAATGTGCATGAACTTGGAAGACATTATGCTGAGTGAAATAATAACAGAAGGACAAATATTATATTAGTCCATTATTGTAAAAGTCAAGGAAAGATTTATCTATGGAAGGAAATTTTCTTTGTTGGTTACCAGGGGTGGGAAGGGAAGGGAAGGAACACTTTTAGATAGGTAGAGATAAGTATTGATTTGGGTGAAGAGAACAGCAATGTACCAAATGTGAATGATCAACATGTTGGCATTGAGGAAGAGGAAGACATAGAGAGGTACACTGGAGGTGAAGACAACAAAGATGAACACTTTTACACATACAGTACTGCATTGTCAGTGAAGGTAAACATGGGTATATGGGTGGATAGATGGGTGGACAGGCTGAACTGTTATGTATGTCTATGCAGCAGGGAGTGTACCCAAGACCATGTATAGGGTTGGCAGACAATAGTTCTACAAGTGTATTTGTATGTTCTGTAAGAATTCCCAGGTGTATAGTAGAGCTGACAAGGGACAATGTTATAGTCACTTCTTGGTCACAGCCAGCTACCCAGAGGGAACGAGTAGTTGAACCTGTGGGCTCGGGACCATAGTCGCAGGGGACATCAAGCTCAATTGGCGTAACATACTACACAAAACATCGTTCCACATGCTACTTTGACGAGTAGCAACTGGGATCTTAAAAGCTTACAAGCAGCCATCTTGATGCAATGATGGGTCTCTCCTCATCCAGAGCAAAGAAGAACAAGGAAAAGCAAAGGATTCATGGAAACAGTTAGTCCAAGTGACTGGTACACCATGCAATCTTCAGCCTATACGACTATGAGACCAAAAGAACTAGATGGTGCCAGGCTGCCACTGACAACCACTCAGAGGGGATCTATGTAGGAGATCCTGGATAGAGAGGGAGAACAATGTGGAACAAAACTCAAAATCATTTTGGGGAAAAAAAGGGCAGGGGACAAGGTTTGCTGGTATGATAGAGCCTGGTAGAGCCACTGAGACTATGTCCCCTAGCTGCCCTTCAGGTCTGGAATTGAATCCACACCTGTGGCTTCCAGCCAAATAGAAGACAGGCATATGAGTTGAACATTTACCTGAGGTAGATATACACCTTGGAGAGAATAATCATGGGAGAATAGAAGGCTATGTTTGTACAGGGAGACAACTCAGGGGGCAGGAATGCATGGAGGGAAAGACAGAGGGAAGAGGTAACTAAGTGGGAGGGGAGCTGTGGCATTGTGGTAAATTGTAGTCAATGTCATGAGACAAAGTGTATGTGAACCACTGTATGGAAAGTGAATTTGCTCTATAAACTTTTACCCAAATCACAATTTAAAAAAATGATTGCATCAGTTTATGGACAGGGAACTGCCAGAGATTTAAGCTGGATTCAGAAGAGGACTTGGAACAAGAGGTATCTTTACTGATGTTAGAATAATCTTGACTGAAAGCAAAGAACATCAGAAAGATGTTTACTTGTGTTTTATCACCTATGCAAAGGAATTTGATTGCATAGATCAAAACAAATTATCGATAACATTGTGCAGAGTGGGAACTGAAGAACATTTAATTGTGTTCATGAGGAACCTGTACGTAGACCAAGAAGTTGTCGTTCAAATAGAACAAGGGGATGGTTTAAAATCAGGGAAGGTGTGTGTCAGGGTTGTTTCTTTTCACTATACTTATTCAATCTGTATGCTAGCAAATAATCTGAAAAACTGGACTATATGAAGAAGAATACTGCATCAGGATTAGGAGAAAGACTCATTAACAACATGCAACATGCAGATGACACAACCTTGCTTGCTGAAAGTGAAGAAGACTTGAAGCACTTACTGATGAAGATTAAAGACTACAGCCTTCAGTATGGATTACATATCAACATAGAGAAAACAGAAATCCTTGCAATTGTACCAACATCATGATAAATGGAGAAATGCTTAAAGTTGTCAAGATTTCATTTTACTTGGATTCACAATTATCACCCGTGGAAACAGAAGTCAAGAAATCAAATGAGGTATTGCAGTGGACATCTGCTGCAAAAGAGCTCTTTTAAAGTGCTAATGAGCAAAGGCATTACTTTGAAGATGAAGGTGCACCTAACCCAAGCCATGGCATTTTCATCATCCTCTTCAATAGCCATGTGAAAACTGGATAGTAAATAAGAAAGCCTTCAGAAAAATTGATGCATTTAAACTGTGGTGTTGGCAAAGAATAGTGAATGTACCATGGATTGCTTGAAAAAGGAACAAATCTGTCTTGGAGGAAGTACAACAGGAATGCTCCTTAGCAGTGAGAGTAGCTAGACTTTATCCGGTATTTTGGTCAAGTTATCAGAGGGGACTAGTTCCTGAGAAGGAATCATGCTTGGTAAAATAGAGAATCAGTGAGAATGGGAAAGGCCCTTAATGAGATGGGTTGATACAGTGACTACGATGGGCTAAAGCATGACAATGATTGTGAGGATAGCGTAGGACTGGGCAGTACTTCCTTCTGTTGTACATAGGGTTGATATGAATTGGAACCCAGTCAGTGACAGGAAACAACAAAAACTTGCTCTCTGGGTAATCTTTGTCATGTCCTGTCCCTGGCACAAAGAATAGGAGAAGGCTCTGAACATCCCAACATTTTTTGTTTGTTCCCACACCTTTCACTCTAAGTCACAGGATCGACCTCAAAGAGAAGTCTAGGTATGTTGTCTGGGTGCTTCTGGTGTTTCTGTGTCTGGGACTCAGAGAAGTCAAGCTTTCACTGACAGATGGTTTGCCACCTACCTTTCCCAGTTTGTAGTTTTCTTGAATTACACAGTTTTCATTGTTGTTTAATGGTTTCTTGCAGGTGTTGCGGGCAATTTCCACATTAATAAAGTATTCCATTTAATCTGTTACCTGTTGGTTAGCAATCATGCAATTTTATTCAAGAATAAAGTTTTAACAAACACTAAAATTATCACTCTTACACACATTATCTTCCTCTTTACTTCCTCCCCTTAACTTCTCCCTCCTCTCTTCCTCTTTACTGCTCCCCTTTCCCTATCTTTCTCTCTCCAGATATATCTTAAGGGGAAGGAAAGTAATACCCATTGCTTTGAGTCTGTTGCTTGTTGAGACCAGGTAAGGATACAGCGGCCACTACATGGAGCTGGACACTTGGGGAAAAGGCTCCATTCTAGTGCAGGGCTTCATCACCTCAGTTCCCACCCACTGCCTTAGCATGGCAAGAACTTGTCTTATTCTCTGTTGAGTCTTTAGTGAGCAAAGCAACGATGGGTATAGTAAGAGTCAGTGTTTGCTGAATCCCTTAATGATTAAGTAACAGTTTAAATTAGGCTACTTGTGATATCCATTTAAATATTTCATCTAGGTTTAAAAGATTATAGTAGGAAATGAAAGGGGTGCATGAGGGTCATTCAGAATAATTAATACAAGATTTTGTTCTCCACTGAGGAAGTCTGTGGTGAAGGTGGGTCCAAAGGATCATCTTGGCTCCTCTTGGAACATTCTAGAATGCATCTGCAGAGACATTGGAGAAAAACAGCTACCTCCATGGTGTCTGATATTCATGTTTACTCTGCAGACTTCTGAAAATTATGTCACATAAAGGTCTTTCCCCATTTTGCATATCCAGCTACATTTACTTCTGAGTATTCTGCAATGTTTTCTCCTTATTTTGTGTGTGCTACAAGGAATGTGATCACTTTTTAGATGATGCGAAGATAGATAGACAAAAGGTTTTCCAGTCATCTCAAGCCGGTGACAGAAAAGCTGTTGATGTTCACATATGTCTTTAGTTGCTAATTTACCATCCTCTTACATTAATTTATAGAAAACTACTACACTACTATACTACACTTCTTTTGGAACAGAGTGTAAGGACAATCAGAAGGTTATGGGATGATTGAGCCTTCTCTCACTCCTTGTTTTTCTTTTGTAGGTACTCATTTGGCTGGACAGAACCAGACTATTTCAACACACTCAGCTACTAAGCAGCCAAGGAAACAACCAGTGCACAAATTAACGGCAGATACTTCCTAAGTAATAATAACTGACAAATTATACACATGGCAATGATTCTGGGATTGTAGAGTCAGAGACCTCATAGTCAGAGGGATCTAAAATTGACCAATTTGGTTGTCCGTCAGCCACCCAACCACCCACCACAAGTGTGATCCTTCACCTTGGATGTGTTGACATGTGTCTTCACCTGGCTAAAAGGGGAGGGGCAGATCTGGACAGGGAAATCCAGAGGCACTTTGTCCAGCACAGAGCAGCTAGCCTCTCTGTGAACACACCCCACACCTCAGGTACTAGAATGGTCTACCCAAAGAGATGCACAGGGAGCAAGCAGACTTTCCAAGAGTCTTTTGAATGTCTGAAGGACCCAAATATTTCCATTTCTATGGGATTGTGGTAGACAATCCCATAAAAGATATCCATGTCTTTAAGCCTGGAACCTGTGAGCATGTTATGACACATGACAAAAGGGACTTTGCAGATTGGACTAAATTAAGGATCTTAAAAGAGGATAATTATCCTGGCTTATTGAGTGGTTTCATTGTAATCAAAAGGCCTTTCCAAGAGGGAGGAAGAAAGATCAGAGACAGAGAAGGAGATGTCCAATCAGATACAGGAATGCTTGGCAAATAGCTCAATTCATGGTATGAGAGTGTTATGAAATTTTTTCACCTTAAAAAATAGAAATTGGGGGGTTCCGGCAAGATGGCGGACTAGGCAGAAGGATTGCACAGACCCTCTTCAACAAAGAAAAGGGAAACCAATTAACACAGACACAGAAGATAAT
>NW_006922181.1:672209-673648 GCF_000298275.1 Orycteropus afer afer
AAAAATCAATATATACATAAACATGGGTGCATAGTAGGGTATATTTACATATGTATGCACGTACATTAACATATTTTATTTTACTTGGAGAAGTCACACCTCATCTTTATCACCTGATCCACTAAAAAAAGAAGATCCATAATTTCCAATGTAATATCATAAAACGACTCTATTCCCTTTGATTAAGGCTGGAATGTCCCATCCAGAACCCCTGGGACTCATTCCCACAACTCTGTGGGTGCCACTGGCAGACAGTCTTCCCAGAGAGGCCGTTGTCCAATAACAAACAAGGATGCATGGGCTGCCTTATCACCCAACTTGAGACAAATATGAAGGGCCACCCCTCTTCTGAGTACCCCACAAGAGTTGGCAAGGTTTCTGTGGAGACAGCAAATTCTCTCTTTTCGGTCCTGCTTCTTTTCCTCCCACCCACAGGACTGATCCAAGAGCCCTCATGATAACCTTCCTACACTCATCTGCACCTCAGAGTTGGCTCCAAAGACCTTCCTGCCACACTCTTGGTCCTACTACACTTCCTTGCACCCACATATGTGGCTAAAAAGCATGTAATGCCTCCCAACATGGTGGAGTCTTCAAGAAGGCTTGCCAAACCATTTTAAGAAATCTACACTTTAAGAGTTCACTTTCAGGCATCTGACCTAAGAAACAAGAGCTCTGTTCCTTAATAATCCAAAATTTAAAAAATAATAGGATTTCTCTTTTTAAATATTTCCAAAATTTTATGTGAATAGACATTTCACCAAAGAAAACATATAAATGGCCAGAAGACACATGAAAAGATACTCAACATAATTAGCCATCAGGCAAATGTAAATTAAGAGATACCATTTCACCCCACTATGATGACCAAGATTGAAAAAGGAAAATAATAAGTGGTGGAAGGAATGTGGAAAAATTGGAATGGAGGGAGCTCTGGCGGCATAGTGCCTAAGGCATTTGACTGCTAACCAGAAGGCTGGCAGTTCAAACCCACCAGCCACTCCAAGGAAGGAAGGTTGGGCAATCTACTTTTGTAGTGATACAGCCTTGGAAACCCAAGGAAGGGTTGCTATGAGTTGGCTCCGACTTGATGGCAGTGAGTTTGGTTTTGTTTTGGTATCCATTGATGGTGGGAATTCAAAATGGTCCAGCTGTTGTGGAAAATAGTCTGGCAATTCATGAAAAAAGTAGAAGTAGAGCTGCCATATGTCCCAGCAATTTCACTTCTAAGTATATACCCTAGGGATCTAATAGAAGTGATAAGAACAGATACATGCACACTTAAGTTCAATGAAGCACTATTCACAATAGCAAAAGATGGAAACAGTGTAAATGTCATCAATGGATGAATGGATAAGTAAAATGTCATATATATATACAGTGGAAAACTACTTAATAATAAAGGAAAATGAGTTCCCAAAACACCTTGGAACATGAAT
>NW_006922181.1:674324-676471 GCF_000298275.1 Orycteropus afer afer
GGTGAATATAAAAAAACTAATATTCATTAGTGATTACTATGGGTGGAGGGAGGGAGATTCACTCTCTAGATAAAAAACAAAAGCCAAACTCTCTGCCGTGGTGTTGGATACAACTCATAGCGACCCCTCCTTGGGTTTCTGAGTGGTATCTCTATGGAAGTAGATTGCCCAACCTTCCTTCCAAGGAGTGGCTAGTAAGTTTGAGCCACCATCTTTCTTGATAGCAGTCAAATGCCTTAGGCACTATGCCATCAGAGCTCCCACTCTTTAGATAGTGTTGTTGTTGTTGTTATGTGGCGTCAAGTTGGCCCTGACTCATAGCGACCCCCTCCTTGGGTTTCCAAGGAGGTATCACTATGGAAATAGGTTGCCTAACCTTCCTTCCAAGGAGTGGCTGGTGGATTTGAACCGCCAACCTTCTGGTTACCAGTCAAGTACACTAACAGAGCTCCTCTAGATAGTAGAAACTTTATTTTTGGTGATGAGAAAGGTAACACCAAATGAAGGTGAAATATACACATCATGGCAAAGGTAAATGGTGTCACAAAATGTCAACAAGAATAAAGGACCTATTGGTGTAAGGCTAAGGTGTATCTGACCCACATCATGGTTTTCAATCACCTCATATGCATATGAAAGTTGAAAAATTACTAAGGAAGACAAAAGAAGAATGGATGGATTTGAATTATGATGTTGGTGAAGAATATTGAATATCGGTGGAGTGCCAGAAGAATCAGCAAATATGTCTTGCTAGAATAATACTCAGCAATGAGGATGGCAAGACTGCATCTCACGTATTTTGGACATGTTATCAGGAGGAACCAATCTCTGTGGAAGGACATCATGCTTGGTAGAGTGTCAATAAAAAGAGGAAGACCTTCAGTGAGATGGATTGACACAGTGGCTGCAAAAATGGGCTTAAAGAAAGCAATGATTGTGAGAATGGCACAGGACTGGCCAGTGTTTTGCTCTGTTGTACATAGGGTCACTGCGAGTCAAAACTGACTCAATAGCACCTAACAACAACAACATACAATTTTGAAACAACAGCAAAAAGAACCAAAAATTATATGTGTGGTTATATATGTATGTATATATGCATGTATGTGTATAGGTATGTATGTGTAGAGGTATGTGTGTGTAAGTATCTGGTGGATAGTGGTTAAAGCACTTGGCTGCTAACTTAAAGGCTGGCCGTTCAAACCTACGAGCCACTCTATGAGAGAAAGATGTGCCAATCTGCTTCCATAAATATTTACAGCCTTGGAAACCCTATGGGGCAATTCTATTCTGTCCTATAGGGTCATGATGCATCAGAACCAACTTGGCACAGGTGGATTTTGCATAAATATACATATATATGTATTTATGGGACTGTATGCACATATATTCTTATAGATAGATAGAGATAGAGATGTAAAATACAGCACATAGGGAGCACAGTTATGGATATTTCTTAGACATAAGCAACTCAGAGGATTGGTTTTCTGAGTTTGAAGGATTAGGACCATAATTTCATTGGACATCTTGGTCAATTGACATAATATTGTTCATAAAGTTATATACATATCTTAGTTTGTTGAGTAGTGTCCTGGGTCTTAAAAGCTTGCAAGCAGCCATCTAAGATAAAACAATTGATCTCCATTTCTTCAAAGTAAAGAATAAAGAAGGAAACCAAAGACTCAAAGAAGAAACTAGTCTACATGAAAAATATTCCACAAGAATCATGGCCTCTCTAACCCTGAGATCAGAATGAGTAGATAGTACCCAGCTACTACTGATTATTCTAATCAGGTTCAAATTAGATGGACACTGATAGAATGAGAAAGAAATGTAGAAAAGAACCTCAAATTTCTTTAAAAAAAAGAGAGAGAGAGAGAGAGAGACTTGAGGACTTCCCAAGACTATTGCCCTGAAATACTCTTCAAACCTTGAACTCCTGAAGTTACCTTGTAGATAAATAACAACTTGGCTCAAAAAATAATAATACTGCCCTTAAGGACTGTACTTCTTTAAAAAACTCACCTATATGAGATAAACAGACAAAATTACTTTAAAAGAAAGATAAGAATGTAAGGGGGCATTAAAACTAGATTAATGGAAATGGAGCAAGAACAAAAATAATGAAAATGTTCATGCAGTGTAAA
>NW_006922181.1:676646-678288 GCF_000298275.1 Orycteropus afer afer
ATATATATAATTAAGGACCCCTGGTGGTGCAGTGGTTAAGTGCTCCACTGCTAACAAAAAGGTCAGCAATTTTTACCCACCAGCTGTTCCATGGGAGAAAGATGTGCAATCTGCTTCTGAACTGATTGTTGTTAGGTTCCATTGAGTCGGCTTTGCCTCATAGCAAACCTATGTACACCAGAACAAAACATCACCCATTCCTGCACCAGCCTCTTAATCCTTGCTATACCTGAGCCCATCGTTACAGCCACTGAGTCAATCCATCTCATTGAGGGCCCTCCCTTTTTTCACTCACTCTTCACTTTACCAGGCATGATATTCTTCTCCAGGGATTAGTTCCTTCTGACAACATGACCAAAGTAGGTGAGACCAAGTCTGACCACTCTCACTTCCAAGGAGCATTCCAGCTGCACTTTTTCAGGACAGATTTGTTCTTTCTTCTGGTAGCCCATGGTGCTTTCAGTATTCTTCGCCAACACCACAACTCAAAGCATCAACTCTTTTTAGGTCTTCCTTATTCCTTGTTCAGCTTTCACATGCATATGAGGCTATTGAAAATACTATGGCTTGCGTTAGGCACATTTTAGTCTTCAAAGAGACACTTTTGCTCTTCAGCACTTTAAAGAGGTTTTTTGCAGCAGATTTGACCAGTGCAATACGTCATCTGATTGACTGCTTCTTTGACTGCTTCACATCTTGACTGCTGCTTCTGTTTGTGCTGATTGCGGAAGCAAGTAATATGAAATCTTTGACAATTTCAAGCTTTTTTCCATTTATCATGATGTTGCTTATTGATCCAGTTGTAAGGATTTTAATTCTCTGTATGTTGAGGTGTAATCCATACTGGACACTGCAGTCTTTGATCTTCATTGGTGTTTCAAGTCTTCTTCATTTCAGCAAGCAAGGCTGTGTCATCTGCATACCACAGGTTGTTAATGAGTCTTCCTCCAATCCTGATGCCATGTTCTTCTTCATATAATCCATCTTCTTGAATTATTTGGTCAGCATACAGATTGAATAAGTATGGTGAAAGGATACAACCCTGACACACACCCTTCCTGTTTTGAAACCATGCAGTATCCCCTTGTTCTGTTTGAAAGACAGCCTCCTAGTCTATGTAGAGGTTCCTCATGAAGACAGTTAAGTGTTCTGGAATTCCCATTCTTCGCAATGTCATCCTTAATTTGTTTTGATCCACACAGTCAAATGCTTTTGCCAAGTCAACAAGTAAACATCTTTCTGGTATTCTTTACTTTCAGTAAAGATCCATCCAACATCAGCAATGATATCCCTCATCCTACTTCCTCTTCTGAATCCAGTTTGCATTTCTGGAAATTCCTTGTCAATATTCTGCTGCAACAATTTTTGAATTATCTTCAGTGAAATTTTTCTTAAGTGTGATATTAATGATATTGTTTGTTAATTTCCACTTTCTGTTGGATCCCCTTTCTTTGGAATGGGTGAAAGAATGGATCTCTTCCAGTCAGTTGGCCAGGTTGCTATCTTCCAAATTCCTTGACATAGAAGAGTAAGTGCCTCCAGCACGGCTTCCATTTGTTGAAACACCTCAATGGGTATCCTGTCTATTCCTGGAGCCTTGTTTTTCACCAATTCCATCAGTGGAGCTTCAATTTATTCCTTC
>NW_006922181.1:678733-687801 GCF_000298275.1 Orycteropus afer afer
TGAAAGCAAAAAAACTTTTTTCTAAATTTTGGTCACAACTCTATCTTCACAATTTTGTTTGCTTTAATCAGTATTCAAATTTAAATGAGTTCTGGGCCACAAACCTTGTTTGTGGGGAAGCTGGATGGAGATGACTTGGTTGATGATAAGCTACTGTCTCTATGAGTGGAAGGGGGGTGTGCTTTAGATGTGTCCATGTCCACCTAGAGTCACATTTTTCTTTCAGTCCTCTCCTCATTGCTATCTTCTAGTCTTCAATAAACTGGTATTAAATTTTAGCTATGCTCCAAGGAATTAACAAAGGTGGCTCTGGCCTGTTTGCGGGTAGAAGCTGATAGAAGACTTTAAGAAATTACATAGTCTTGTTCAGCTTGGAGGTTAGGTTTTTACTTTTGGGGGAGCATTGTAAGTAGTGTGGAGGTGAATCTGATAAGAAACAGGAGTTATCATTAAAGTTGATAACTGCTCCCTCACTGAGTGCTCGCTCTCTGCTAGGGACCATTCTAATGCTTTGTGCTGAAACTCAATCCTCATACCAATTCTCTGGGGCGTGATTGTCATTCCCATGATTTACTGGTGAGAAAACTGAGGCACAGAGGGACTGGATAATTTGCTAAGGCCACTCTCTAGCAAGTGGTAGTCTCAGGGTTCAGATCACAGTATCCAGCACTAAAGCCTGCACCCAAATTGCTATCTAGCTGCCTCTCAACTTCTGCTCTGCTCTGTCCAACCAAGGGGCTGTAACAGATACTGTTGTGTGCTAGCTACAAGAATATGAACCTGACAGCAGGAAGCAGGAGCCTTAGACCTAAGACATTCCCATTGAATCCTCACAACTCCAGGTCTTTGCATTAAGCAGAGTAGTAAATTTTAAAACCCAAATATGATCACATGAATCCTAAAAAGTCCCTGAGTTGATTCTGGTTTTTCAGTACTCCTAAAATAAAGTAGAAATCTTGCCCAGGGACTATAAGCCCAGATGGCCTGTTTCCTGCCTGCTTGCACAACTGGTGGCCACACTAGCTTCTTGAAATTGTTAAAATAGGCCATCCTCCTATCCTTGACTGCTCATTCCCATCCCACCAGCCCCAAGGCCTCTCTGCTCCCCTCCTGTAGCAGATGCTATGAGTGCCCCTTCCTATTTCCATATATACTGCAAGTTCCTGTGGCTCCTGTCCAAGGGCTCCTTGCCACCATCAAGAGAGAAGTCCTCTTGGATCAGCTCTTAGCCAATAACAGATAGGAGTAGAGAGATAAATGCCTCAGCTACCTCACTTGGAGGTTGGGCCATCTCTGAAGCAAGTGCTATACTAAGTAAGCCTGAGCCCCAATTGTCTATGATAACCTGCTCATTAACTCACCCTGGATTGGCTGTTCTCCACCTTGTCTTAATTCTCCTGTGCCTTCCTAGTGTTTCTTGGGATGGTTTTCCAAATAAACAACTTCCACTTGAATTCTAACATTAGGGCCTGCATCTGGGGAAATGCAACTGAAACATTTGCCACCAACCTCCTTCACCTGTTTAACTCTTACTGTCTTCAGTTTTCATCTTCAGCATTACTCTCTAAAATGGTGAATCCCCTGGTGAGTTCTCAAACCATTCAAGGCCTGGGGCCCAGCCCAGAGATCCTGAGTTAATGGGTAAGAGTGCAGCCTATACAGTGGAACATTTAAAAGCACCCCACAGGAGAACTACTATCTAGGGGGGATGTATTCTGACACCCCAAGGCCCCAGGTACCATGATACTAGGACAGACATTGAATCCCTCATTCCTGCCTTAAAGATTTTTCTTTTCAGTTATGCTGCTTGATCACTTCTGTCTACCTAGTCATCTCACACACAGCAGCAAATGTAACTCTCTAGGAAGTGGCTAATGAGAAGCTTTTTGAAGATACATGCTACTTGGGCACCAAAGAAAGAGAACTGTGAAGAAACTAGGAAAGTTACAAGACCTAAGAAACTGTTTACTATTCTGTTCTTTATTTTGCTGGCCCAGATTTGCTCCTTTGTTTCAAAGGGCCACAAAATTTTGCATTCAGAGATGGATTGTGGAGTGTAGCTACTAGGTCCAATCAAAAGCAACAAAACTATCAGGAGCAACATAACACATTGGAAATACAGTGCTGATGGCTCAGGTTTTCCCAAGGCCCTGGGAACATAAGGTAAAGCACGTAAATTGGCCCAACTCCTGCTAATGGGGCCAGACTGACAGCATAAAATTTAAATAAGCTCACTCCATCCTACAAGTTTCATGATTTAATTACAAGTCCTGTCACCAAACACTGACTGAAGCTTGTAATTACAGTCAGCTGAAATGCTAATACTGAGCCCTTTTATTGAACATAATTGGCAGGGTCATTGTAACCCATGAAAGCAATGCTTCCTAGAGTTATGCGGTTTCTAGCCCTGTGAATAGGGATACATTTTAACAAATAGGAAATCACCAAATAAAAGCTACATTGGAAGAATTAAAGAATATAGGAGAGGGCACTTTCTTCACCAACACATTAGGTAGTACCATGTCTTTCTTCTATCCTGTTTTCCATGTTATATGGATAAGTTTAAATTTTCCCATGATGAAATATTAAATATATTCATGAAAATATGAAAAATATTCATAGTATTTAACTTGTCTCTCAAACGTAGCAAATGCAAATCATGAACATTTAATTTGCTGTTTGGAGATTAAATGAGTTAATATACGCCAAGTACTTAGGACAATAGCCAAGTATGTGAGTGAAGTGCTATATGTGTGCACTGCTGTTACTGTTATTATGCAAGTGTGTCTGTTGAGCATTTGTATGTTTAGGATTTTTGTATATCAATCTTTTTCTTGTATGCCTGTTCTTTCAGTCTGGCTTCAAGCTGTGGCACCGTGTGTAAACGTCCCTGTATTTAAAGAGAACATCTTTACCTGCAGCTGGGCTTGCAGTATCTTGACCACCTGGAAGACGTACTTGTCATCGCTTTCTTTGTTGTATTCTTGCATGGCAAACCACATACATTGTTTCACATTGGCATTTGAGGAACTGATGGAATTTAATTTCCTCAACACCTTCTCCTGATTCTTGGCTGGATCTGTGGTGGCCACCAAGGCCACCATAATAGTCAGCAGGAGCAGAGAGGGCCACCCAGTTCTGGTCATGTTCCTTCAATCAGGGGTCACAGGTGTGCTTCCTCCTTGTCTTTTCAGGGTAAGGTGGCTGCTGCTATCTATATATGTTCAGAGATCTCACTGCAGGTACCGCTCTTAGCACTAGCTCAGGTGCATTTAAGGCAAAGCCACTAGGGTCACCCTTAGGGTTCTTCCCTCTTCTTCTCCAAGGAGACTACCCACAAGAAGCTGGGTAAGGAGTCTCTCTGATACGGCCCTCTGACCCTTTCTAATCCTGGGTATGGATTGTATTTCTAGAGAAATTTCCTCTTGTCTTGGACCCAGATGTAACTACATAGACACTTATGTGCATCACCGCCCACTGTTGTTATGAGTCTCAGTCCTATAAGAAATGGGAGAGAGCTTCATCTCAATACCTAGTGCCCCCCAGCTCTCTTAGCTCTAGGGCTTCTTCCAGCCTGTTTTACCCTGTGGAGACCTTTCTTCCTTTCTGTGTACTTAGACCCTAATCCACTGACACATCCCTTCTTTTATCTGTGTCTCCAGTACTCTCAGTTCATGCCTATGCCCTGGTCAATGATCTGACTGAGCCCTGATTTCTGATATATCTTCTCTTGAATCCAGTCCCTGCTGGGAAGTCACACAACAGTCCCTTTGTGACATAATCCCAGTACCAGTGACCCTGCCCCAGTGAAGGCACCACTCCTTTTCAGGTCTATGGCCTTTGAGTAAAAACAGCATGCAGAATGCCTCCTGCTTCTTCCCTTGCAATGAACAACCCATAAGGAAGCTCCTGCCCACCTGCACTGTGACCTCAGAACTCTAAATGCCTAGCCTCTGAGCTCTAACCATTTGGACCAATGGCACCTCCTTGATACAGTACTGCTAGGGTATGGGTCACACAACCTGCTGTGATGCTTTGGTCTTGGTCTTAGAGGGAGAAAGAAAAACACAATTTCCATATCTCAGATATTCAGTTTCTCTATAAAAATCCAGGATTGATGACCAGCAAGTTCCTGCCAGGGCAGAGAGGGAGCACTGCAGAGATTTGATAGGCTCTTGACTATGAAAAAGGACTATGAGCAGGAAACAACATACGGGCATCAATCTACCTCATGAACAATGGTTGTACAACATTGCAGAGTGCAAATACACCATATTGTATTTAATCTATCTGCCTATTAATGGATTTGTCTCATTTCAACTCTATTTGGTCTGCTTTCTCATCATCTTGTTGGTGAGGGAGGGATTCCCACTGTGAATGAAGTGCAGAAAGAAATTTAGCCTTTTGTTCTGGGTTCCTGAGAGCCCCAAGGACAGAGGCTCACCTGGGGGCCCACTACTGACTAAGCCACAAGAGATACAATGAAATTTATCGTGGCCATACAGTGAGGACAATAAAGACACTGAAAGATGATGCCTCAGGGAGTTTATGGATTAAAGAGAGTGAATATCTGCACAGGCAGGTAGTGCATCCTCCTGGGGACATGGAAGCTCTGTGCTAGAACTCTTGCCAGAATTCGCTCTATGGGCCTTTTCATTTGTATCCTTTTTTTATATAATAAATATGTTATTGTAGGAATGCTGTCTCCCATGAGCTCTGTGCACCAACCCAGAGAATTAATTATCAGACCCAAAGGAACATGGAGAGCTAGCCAGTTTGAAGTGGAGGGAGTCATGCAGACCCCAAGCTTGAGGCCAGTTCTTACTACCCAGCCCCAGGTGGAAGGGGATGAAAAGAGGAAGGCTACATGGAGTAGCTGGGGTCTGAACCAAACAGGGAAGAGAAACTGAGATTTCCAAATGATGTCGCTGGCATATGCAGTAGGATTTCTTATCCACCACACAATTTGGCATCAGAAGTAAGTGATCTTAATTTCCCTGGACTGATATGCAATTGGAACTGTGAGCAGGGTCTGCTAGAGAGAACTCTGTGCACCTGCCTCAGGATTATTAAGATGACCAAACACCCAACGCCCACACTAGGCAGATAAGATTAATAGAAGTTTATAAGTCACGTATACTCACAACCCAGGGAAAGAGGCCCTGTACCTCTTCATACAGGGTTTGCACTAGGAAACAAGCACAGGCTGTGGGAAACAGCTTTGTAGTAAGAGGAGGGTGAGGGTCCCACTGGTTCCCATGGAAGAATGTGCTTGGCTTGTTTGAATAATTCTACAGGCTGGCAGGGAACTGAAGCCTGCTTCTCAAAGATAAGTAGGCACTCAGCCTCATCCCCATGATAAAGATAGTTGTGTGGCTAGGGTACCTTATCTGCAGGAGCAAGAGGGAAAGGAACATGACGCTGCCTTCATTTTACCAGATGTCAATGTAGCACTTAGTATTGAATCAACTGTCTCTGGAATTGTGGCATGGATTAGGGCTCTAGTCTGGGTCAGTTTAAGAAAGTGGAAGGTGATGAGTCCCAGGATGTAAGGCCTCAGGCACCACAGAATCCTTATTAATCACTTTTTTGCTGCCTTTCTACCAAGCAATGTTTCTGGTGAGAGATTTGCCTTTAAACCCTTATAAGGCAACCTTGGATTACCAAAACTATAGTGCATCTGTATTAGTGTTCTATTGCTGCTGTAACAAATTACCATGCTCTTGGTTGTGTAACACAACAAATTTATTATACTGTGGTTCTGGAGGTCAGAAGTCCAAAGTGACTTTCACTAAAGTCAAGGTGTTAACCAGGCTGCATTTCTTCTGGATTCTCCAGGAGATAATCCATTTCTTTCCTTTTCCAGGTTGTGTTCCTTGGCTTGTGTTCTCTTCCTCCAAAGCCAGAGAGATAGTATCTTCAAATTAACCTCTTTCCCTCTCTCTTTCACACACATACATACACACACACCCTTGCTTCTCTCATCATATCTCCTCGTCTAACTCTGATTCTTCTTCCTCCTTCTTGTGAGGACTATACAAGAGCTTAAAATCAGATGCACTTGGTGTGTGTAAATAGAGTAGTCTGAAAGTGGAACCTTAATTCTATTTTAAAGTCTTGACATGAATCTGGAATCCATGTTGAATTTTAAAAGCTACGTTTTCTAACAGCAGTTCTTCTAACCTTTGTGCTGACCTAAACTTGATGCTGACCTAACCTTGTTGTTGGTTTAACCATAAACCCTAAAGAAGATACTCTTTTTCTCTGATGTCTGTCAGGTACAGGATATAACAATCTATTCCCAAAGGGTCTTTTATTGTATTCAAACAGATGCAAAATGTGACAGCTTATACCTGAAGATCTTGATGTACAACATTATCAGTAAACCTTTACAATGGGCCTTCAGAAATAGACATGATTGACAAAGCAATTTTTATCACATGTTTCCTGAAAAATCTGTCCTGCCATTGTCCTGTGACCATCCAGTAATAAACTGAAGAGCATGTACTCTTGGAATTATGTACCCTTAAACCATCATGTAATCCCACATATATGTTATCCTCCTATTCCTGCTAAGTCGTCACTCTTAAGATATCCTATCTTTGAGTGGATGATTGCCTTGCAGCAAATGTGATTTTGTAACCTTTAGTTCCTTCTGCAACTGTACAAAAATGTTTTCTTCCTCATTGTCCAGCAGAGTGGCCATCTTTACTCTGTGGATCTGGTCACCTTCCCTTCTCTATCACTCAATAAGCTTCTTTTGCTTTTACTTTAAGCAGACTCTATGATGTTGCTCTATGACATTTCTTGGTGTCAGAAGTGGGTATTAAAGGTGTATGTCTACAGCAACTCCTGAGGACTCAGGACTGGGCTTTGGTACGAGATGGAGCCAATTGATGGCACCTTACAACAACAACAACACAATATCAGTCATCAAAATGGCAAATAATAAGTGTTGAGGAGGATGTGAAGAAATTGAAAACACCTACACTACTGGTGGTAACATAAAATGTTGCAGCAGCTATGGAAACAAATATAGAATTAGCATGAGATTCCTCAATTCCACTCCAAGGGATATGCCCAAGATATATGACCACACAAACACTTATACACAAACTTGTATAAAAGGATTATTAGTAGTAGCAAATATGTGGACACAACTCAAATCTCCACCAACTGATGAATGGATGAATAGAATGTGGTATATCAATACAATGGAATTCTTTGACAAGAAGAAGAAATGAAGTCCTGAAAACTGCTACAAAGTAGATGAATCCTGAAGACATCCTAAGTGAAAGAACAAAGTTACAACAGACAACATACTGCATGATTCCATTTATATAAAATGTCCAGGCTAGGCAAATCCATAGGCCCAGAAAGTAAGGCTTGGAAGAAGAGATGGATTAGAGGGTGATGGCTAAGGACTGTGGAGTGTCTTTTGAGGGTAATAAAATGTTTTAAGATTGATTGAGGCGATGGATGCACAACTCTGTGAATATAGTGAAAGTCATTGTATTTTATATTTTAGATGAGTATATTGCATGGTATGTGAATCATACCTCAATAAAACTGTCTTTTGTTTTTGTTTTTTAAGTACAATCTAGAAGTAAGGGACAAGGAGCAGCAGCAGAGACACTTGCCCATTGGCCTTGATGCAACAAACTTCATGTTGTGCAGAAGGTCATATGGTGGGGAAAGGAAGAGGTCACTAGGAGCTGAGGATCTCAGTCCCACAACCACAAGGAAATGAATTCTGCCAACGACCCAGGATTCAGATGAGACCCCACTCTTAGCAAACACCTTGACTGCAGTCTGCTAAGACCCTGCTCAGAGGACCTAAATAAGACTGACTCACAGAAACTGAGATAATGAGTGTTTTTAAAGCTCAGTTTGTGGTAAGGTTAATCAACAGCATAGGAAACCAATTCCAGAACAGGAAAGGATAAAAGAAAAAATAGGAAAAGAAAAATCAATATGCCTATGTATATGTATATGTATATGTATATGCCTAACACTGTAGTCTAATGCAAACTTAAAAAGAAATGAAGAGACTTCAGGGAAACAGCTAAGTGGATAACTTTTTATCTGATACATCTTAAGCCAAAACCCATAGATCAAGATGCCAAAAAGCAAACAGAGACTAAAATATCTAAAAAATACACTAAAAATCTTTAGCATAAAATGCCACACTGAACATTAGAAAGTACAAAATTAGGTATATTCTCTTCAACAAAGATATCATTAACAAAAGTCAATAGGCAGATGATAGTATAGATGAAAATGTTTTCCATCTGTAACCAACAAGGGATTCATATATAGAACAGAAAATCATTGTGCACATGAACCTAATAATCAATAGGTCTTCCTGAGTTTCTCAAACTCTGTTGTTTGTTTTGGTTTGTTTTAAATCTTCAACCCATTGCAGATTGATACCTTTTTAAATACAAAATCACATATCTGGCTATTGTAATACTGTCAAATTACTATCTACCCACTGCCTTTGAGTTGATTCCAATGCATAGAGAGCAGAGTAGAACTGCCTCACAGGATTTCCAATGGTATAAATCTTTATGGAAGCAGACTTCCACATCTTTCCCCCATGGAGCAGTTGGTCGATTCAAACCACTGACCTTTTGATTAGCAGCCAGGGGTTTTAACCACTGTGCCACCAAGGCTCCTGTCAAATTGTTATGAGTCTGTAAATCCTTATTAACAATTTCTGTACTTAGCATGGGTTGGTAGCCAACAGTTTGCAGATGGGCATCTGTTATACTTTGAATAGCAGTGACTTAGAAAACTCAAGAAATTCAAAGGTGTTATTAGAAAATAGAAAGCAACCTGAAAAAAAAAAAAAAAGAAGAATGAGTTCAGTTTATGGGCACAAGGGAAAAACAAGAGGCTTAGCAGCGTATCAAAAGATGCTCGAGAAGATGGCGGACTAGGCAGAAGGATTGCACAGACCCTCTTCAACAAAGAAAAGGGAAACCAATTAACACAGACACAGAAGATAATCATGGACCCCTGAGCCTTGAAGGGAAGGATACAGAATTGGACTAAACCCCAATTAG
>NW_006922181.1:692251-697727 GCF_000298275.1 Orycteropus afer afer
TGTGAACTGCTGTATGAAAAGTGAATTTACTCTGTAAATCTTCACCCAAATCAAAATAAAATAAAAAAAAAATGCTTGAAAACATTAGTAATAAAATAAGTGTCACTAGTGAAATAAATTGTTCCTTTTATCTATCAGCCAACAAAAAATTAGAAAATGAAATAATGGGACATGGGAGTATATGACGTCTCTGGAAAGACTAATAGAGTTAGGACCAGTGTCTCCACTCTGGAAGGCAAGATGATGCAGCACTTACTCAATTTAATGGTTTGCAAGTCCTGAGATGAAGAGCAAGCTTGTTCCTGGGTACGACTTCCAAAGAATTTCTCACAGATACCCATTAGGGAACATGAAGAAAAAGTTTATTGCAGTACATTTGTTGTCAGGGAGTTAAAGGCAATTTGGGAATGGAAAAAAGAGTCAGTAAAATGGTTGGGCAACCCACTTCCCACACACACATGTGAAGTACTGTGTAAGTGTTGCCAGCTAGACTGGATATACACTAAAAATAAGAATATATGTCATTAAATGACAGTAATAATTGGAAAAAGTAAATGTCAAAAGAAGGTCTATAACACAACATAATTACATAAATATTACACACACAAACTAACACTACTCATTCTATAAGAAGACAGACAAAAAGATACACATAAAAGGAATAAGAATGGTTGACTCAGAAGAAAAAAGTGGAGAAATGGAGCAGGTGTGTGAAGTAAAGAGAGTGAATGAATGAGGAGGCAAAGAAATCAGAGAGGGGCCTTGAGTGACCCATGTCAATTACTTTAATTATAAGTCCCTGCACTACTAAGTGGGACTCAGTGCTGTGAAAAGGCAGAGGTTCTGCCCTATTTACCCACATAGTGGCTGCTCGGGAAGGTGAGTCAGCTGCTCTAAATTCTAAGTGGCTGCAGCAAAGAAGCAGTTGGGAGACTGAGGGGAAAATCTTGGTTGTCATATATCTTTAAAGTGGTCTGTCATAGCCAGTGGCTCACTTTCTGAAGTAGATGTACAGCTGGTGGGTTGTGTGGGGACCCCTGTTATGCCACAGGTGAGAGACTTTATTACCTCCACCAGGAACAGTATGAAAATGGAGTTGGCCAGGTGTCATATGGAGCCCACTCATGAGCAGAACAGGAAAAGTTACTTGTGTTTCCTAGAACAAGTGGACCTCCTTATAAAGAAAAGAAACTGAGAGAAAGAGAGAGAAAAACCCAGTTCCCAGCTTCCATTATCAGAATGCTTTAGGCCCAAGGCTCTCATTATGCAGTTGAGGTGGATGTGGAAAGACTACTTCTCCATTTTTCCAACAGGGATGCATAGGAATCATTTAGCAGTGTTTAACAGATATTAATAGCTCACATGTAAATGTATTCAAGGGACAAAGCAGGGGCTTGGAGAGGAGGAACTGGATGGAGGCTCTGATCAAAGGGAGGAAGTGACTAGCTCAGGGCCTCCTTGGATTTTGGTCTGACTCCCCTGAATCCAGGCCCACCATGTCTCCTATGAATTCCTTAGACTACGATGAACATTGCAAGAAGAAAAATTAACAGTGGCCCTACAGAGTTGTGCAGGGAAGCCTAGGAAAGGTAAAGGGGGCCTGCAGCTACCAGCCAGAACCCTGAGAGCCACTGAGTGAGAACGTTGCTTTGGGCATATTTCATGTTTCCCCAAAAAATATTTGTCACACCACTCCCTTCCCTGTGCCCATGGTGTAGGATAATCCCACTTGTTTCAAGTAAAGAGGTAAGTGGCAGGTAAGCCAGGAGATGGCCCAGTGGGTACACACCTCTAAGCTGGAGAGCAGCTGCAAACTCACCCAGGACCTTCCACTCCTGCACAGGCCCTGGAAGGTGAGAGGCATTCTTAAACTTCACCCTCTTCATCTTGAGGTCACTGCAAGGGAAGAGATTTGGCTCTGCCAACTCAGGGGAGGTGAGAGGTCATCAGGGACCTGGGGAGCTACTTCTACAATCAGGAATCAACAGGATAAGCCTGGACAAGAGAGAAATGAGTTACTTCACCTCATAGAATGGGAACATAAAGGAGAGTGAAGTCACCAGGGACATACCACATGGTTCAACGTGCTCAGGACCCCAAGGAATGACAGGGTTGTCCAGAAATGAAGGCCATGTAGGCCCCTGTAGGCCCTTCTGGTCAGCCAGCCAGTCTATGGGTGCAGGTCTTATGGCAGTGCTGAAGTCCTATCTCTGATTTCTCATTATGCCCTTTCTCTCCCATTTGGTGGGACCCAGATCAACCTGTAGGCACACTCATCATTTTGCTAACTGAACCAAGTCAAGAAAAACTCAAATGTTTGGGGCATAAATGTCCTCTTAACTCACTATCTGTTACGGGGTAAAATTCTACCAGTGCCCCTGGTAGATAGAATCTGGGACACTTCAAAGGCTTTGGTGCTAGGACAAGGAGGGTCTGGAGAAGCAGTGGCATAGCCAGAGCATGGCCTTCCTCTGCCTGAGAATGGTAGCCTGGTGACACACAGACAGGGTCTCTGGAAGCTCCTGCTGGTGATGCTCTCCACAGTTCAGATCCCAAGTTCCTTGCCTGGGAAGGCCCTGAGCCATTCACCTCCTCCCTTTGATCAGAGACTCCATCCAGCTCCTCCTCTTCCAGCCCCTGCTTTGTGCCTTGAATCATTACTAAACAGAAGGCAGAAAAGGAAGCCACATTCTACCCTATTGTTTCAATATTCTCCTCCCAAAAGCTTTGTGCCTAGAGATAATGCTGTTCTGTTCTCTGCACATCTCCAGAACTGCTCCTACTACCCTGCCTAACACTGGTAAATTCTTGGGGGTGAGGAGCTATGCCCGCCTCACCATCCTCACAGCAGTGCAGCCAAGGACAGGCAGAGTCTAAGGAATTCATAGAAGACATGATGGGCCTGGATTCCTCGGAGTCAGACCAGGTCTTCCTATGATCCTGGCTATAGCCCAGGGACTCATCTCTAGCATCAGAAGGGTTCAGAGTGAGGGCTTGCAGGTGGACCCTTTATGTGGGTGTTGTTTTGAATTGTGTCCTTCAAAAAGATATGTTGAATTCCTATTCTTGTGAATGTTACCTTGTTTGGAAACAGGGTGTTTGTGGATGTAATCGAGTTGAGATGAAG
This sequence comes from Orycteropus afer afer, assembly GCF_000298275.1. Classification (NCBI taxonomy): domain Eukaryota; kingdom Metazoa; phylum Chordata; class Mammalia; order Tubulidentata; family Orycteropodidae; genus Orycteropus; species Orycteropus afer. The sequence goes on from NW_006922181.1 coordinate 695,379, forward strand.
TCATACAGGAGTAGGGTGGATCCTAGTCCAAAGGCTGGTGTCCTTATCCAAAATCCAAAAAACCAACCAATTGCCATTAAGTCAATTCTAACTCACGATGACCCCATTTGGATCAGGGTAAAATTGTGCTCTGTAATGTGTTTAATGGCTTATATTTTGGAAGTAGATCACCAGACCTTTCTTCCAGGGTGCTTCTGGGTGGATGCAAATTTCCAACCTTTCAGTTAGCAGCCAAGTGTGTTAACCATTTGCACCACCCACAGTACCTGTTGTTGTTGCTGTTGTTATGTGCCGTCGAGTCGGACCCAACTCATAACAGTACCTAGTGTCCTTAAAAAAAGAAGCAGAAAGACAAAGGGAGAACACATCTGTCCTTTCTTTGGATGATGGAGGCAGAGATTAAAGTGATGCATCTACAAGCTAAGAAATACCAATGACTAGAAGCTCAGAGACAGGAAAGGATTTCCATCTAGAGCATTCAGACACAGTGTGGCCCTCATGACACCTGGATTTCAAACTTTAGGCCCCCAAAACAGTGAAAGAACACATTTTTGTTGTTTTGAGTCACTTGGTTTGTGGTACTTCATTATGGAAGCCCTAGGGAACTCATAGAATGGGGCCCCATCTTCTCCACCTGCTGTGCCCCTTTCTCCTACTGACAACCTGCCATCTCATCTTCCTGCCCTGAGACCTGGCTGTGCTTGAGTGTGAGAGAACTTTCACTGCCCTGGGGTGGGTAGTGAGAATGCCCAGAAAAAGAGGGAGATGGGTCATGGGTTGAAGAAGGTACCTAGCCCTGCCTTGCCTCATGTAGACACCCCCAAATCCTAAACAGGCTGTGCTGGATTAACTGAAAGATATTGGCTCAAGGTCAGGAACAAAAACCCTCCCTTAAAGCAAAATTCCTTGATGATTAAATTTCTAGATATCTTTGATATATGGCATGTCCTTAATCACTCCGTTTTTCCAACTGATCCTGAAACTCTGCTTGTACTCTGATTCTATCTCCTAAAAAGCCAACATGAAAAGAATTCACAATGACTTTTAGGAGACTGCCCAGCTCAGACCCTACCTGTATAAACGTCTTTCCCTATTCCGTCTTCACAGTATCTTCAGATACTTTCAATTTGATGTAGCCTGATTCAAATTTTATATACTCACAATAAATATATTCTGTTACACTAATTTCTGATGTTTCTCTGTGGCTTCAGGTTTTTAACATCCACAAGACATCCATCCTCACCCAGCTCTACCCTATTCTAATCCCATGGTCTTATTAGTGTTATTTCCCTCAGACTCTCCACCAAGGACCTGTAGGACCAAACATTGCCTGGTCTCTTTCCCAGGAAAGTGTGGGAGCTGCCTATGTGTGTGAGGACACACAGGAACCACCTCCAACCCAGTGTCTGGGCATTAGGCACCTGGGCATGTATGATCTCAGAAATGGTGTGGGATCACACATGAACTTAGAGACAAGAAGTGACAGAGTGTGTGCAGAATGGCGTTATAGCCTCTTGACTACCCTCATCATCAGGCAATTTCAGTTGGTGGCTGACAGCAGCAGGATCTAAACCAGCACTGTCCAAAGGAACTCTTTGCCATGATGGATGTATCTTATATCTATGCCATCCAGAACAGAAGCCACCAGCTTCACATTGCTCCTGAGCACTTGAAATGTGGAGATGTGACTATTTAATTAAATTTAAAATTTGTTTTTATTAATGTAAATTAATTTAAAATAGTCAGATGGAACTATTTAATTTCAATTAATATGTGTTTTAAATAATACATGTGGTAATGACTCCTATACTGCAAAACTTGGTTCTAAAGGAAGCAGTGACTACCCTTGAGAAAGATAATGAGGACCTAGAAACCTTCAAGGGCATCTCAGTGACATGGTTTCCTTTCACCTGCATCTACAGGGTCCCATATTCTTTCCTATAATCATTCCTGGCATCAGGTTGGTGTTAATATCTAATTTTTATCTGTTTAATATCTGTAAAAGAGCTCTGGTGGTGCAATGATTAAAGTTTCCAATTGTTAACCAAAATGTCAGGAGTTCAAACCCACCAGCCACTCCACAAGAAAAAGATGAGGCAGTAGGCTTCTCTAAAGACTTATAGCCTTGGAAAAACCTATGGGGAAATTCTATTCTGTCCTTTAGAATTTCTCTAAGTCAAAATCAACTCAATGGCAGTGGGTTTGGTTTTGCTTTTATATCTATAAGCTCTGTAATTAAGTCCCCTTTTTCATTCCTGGTATGTATTAATTGTTGTTGTTGTTGTTATGTGCCATCGAGTCGGCCCCGACTCATAGCGACCCTCCTTGGGTTTCCGAGGCAGTATCACT
>NW_006922181.1:697922-704411 GCF_000298275.1 Orycteropus afer afer
TGGGCAATCCTACTTCCGTAGTGATACTGCCTCGGAAACCCAAGGAGGGGTCGCTATGAGTCGGGGCCGACTCGACGGCACATAACAACAACAACAATGTATTAATTAGTGTCTATTTTCCTAATCAATACTTACCAGTGGTTATGATTTTTATTAGACTTTTCAAAGGACCAAATTTTGGCTTTCTTGATTCTATTGTATCTTTGTTTTTTATTTCATTTATTTCTATACTTTTGCCAATATTTCCACCCTTTTTGTAAAATGGTGGTAGTAGTAATAGCATAAGAACTTGTCAAACTTCAGGGAGGATAATGAAAATAAAGATCAGCCCAAGGCTGATACTTATGAGGTGGAGATCAGACATACACCTACTCTCCAATATTTTTATTCCCCCACAGCACTCTTTACTGCTCTTTGGGGATTGAAAATCCATTGCAATGACCACACAGAACTCATGAACTGTACTTCACTTAAGTGGTTAATTAAGGAACTAACAAGGTACAACTTGGGATCAGGATCAACAGGCAAACTCAAGATCAGCATCAGGAAGTATGTAGGCAATGTCTTCTTTCTTTGCAGGAGAGCTCTCTCAGATCTTCTTGACCATATAGGCCTCCTTTCAGCCCCCTGAAGACATGCCCCTCTTGGCCCCCTCAGGACAGGCTTTACTTTCCCATGCCATCTGACACCAGCAACTCTGCTTCTGGGTTCCTTCGAGGCCTCTCACTGTCTTCAGTGTTACAGCACTTGATCCATGTTACAACTCTTTTAGGATGTTTCTTCCCTCCACTCTCTCTCTGGTTCTTTTCTCTTCTCCTTTCTTTCTTCCTCTTGCTTCTCCTCTTTGTGCTTCTTCCTAGCTGGAAAACCTCTGTGGGGTTGACTGCAAATATACACAATTCCTCAGTTTCAAGGCATGGCTTTCCAACTAAGACCACCAACTGACCAATCTCATCTTGGAAGCCACAGACACTTCATTTGCACAGCAGGCTACAGTAACTTCATTTTCATAGTCTACAGTAACTTCAGTTGCATGGTATGTTGACCAATACCTGCAAACTCTATACCAATCACAGGGCAGGCTGCAGCCCAGGCCCAGACAAAAAGCATCAAACCACAAGTTGTTTACACTTTACCCAGGAAATATTCATCAACTTGAGCAAAAGTAGTAAAACTAAGGTAAAGATTTAGGGGATGAGGGGCACAGGGTTTAGGCTGTTTTTCCAAAGAATCAATGCAAAAAGGCCACATAAAGGAAGTCCTTTCAGAACACTTCTACTTCCATTGGTTTTAATTTGCTATACTTTAACTTCTTTTTAACGTTTTATTGTGATTTGACGGAAAGTTTACCAAACAAATTGGTTTTCCATTCAACAATTCATACACATTTTGTTTTGTGACACTGATTGTAATCCCCACAATGTAACAGCACTCTTCCCACTTTCTACCTGTGTTTAATGTTTCCCTTCATCCTTTTTTCCTAGCCCTTCTTGCCTTCTGAGCTTTATCCCTGAGCAAATGCTACCCTTTTAATCCCATATGATTGACTTTTCTAATGAGTGCATACCTCCCTGGTATTATTGTTCACCTTATATGCCTGACTATTGTTAGGATAAAAGTTGAGCCACAGAAAGAGTTCAGTTCCAGGCCTGAAGGATGTCTAAGGCCATAGTCTTGGGGATTCCACCGGTCTCTGTTAGACCAGTAAGCCTGCCCCTTTTTATGATTTTGAATTTTGTTCCACATATTTCTCCCACTCTATGCTGGACTTTCTATTGTGATCTCTTTCTGAGTGGTTGGCAGTGGCAGCCAGGCACCTTCTAGTTCTTTTGGTCTCAGAGTTGTGGAGGCTGGAAGTCACATGATCCATTAGTTCTTTGGACTAATTGTTTCCACATGTCTTTAATTTTGTTCACTCTTCTTTGCCTCAGATGGAGAGAGACCAATAGTTGCATCTTAGATGGCCACGTACAAGCTCTTAAGACCCCAGTCGCTACTTACCAAAGTAGGATGTAGAACATTGTCTTTGTGGATTATATTATGCCAGTAGAACTTGATATTCCCCAAGACTGTGATCCTGAGCCCCATACCTAGCAACTACTTCCCTCAAGGTATTTTGTTATGGCTAAGAAGTTTATAATTCTTCTCCTTGTATGCTCTATTATATTCATGGATATATTTGTATCAAACATAAATACATATGTAGAAATATCCTATGTCAAATCAAATATATTTGTAGGTGTAGTCCTGTTCACCTGCCTACTCCTGCTCAGCTTGTCTATCCATGTATCCACTCACAGATTATTGTTATTACTTTTAGTGCAGGAGTGTGTGTGTTGTAGTATTTACCTTTGTTGCCTTTAACTCTTATGTTCCTCCTAGTGTCTTCCTTTGCCTTGCTCATTTTGTGCTGACCTTGCCCTTATTGTATATTGCCTTTCCTTTTACCCATGTCTACCCTCTGCTTAGCTATTTTCCCTTCCTTTGACTAACTTCTTGAGATAAAAATTTAGATACTTAGTACATGGATTTATAGCTATAAATTTTTCTCTAAGCACAATTTTAGTTGAACCCCACTAGTTTGATATGTTATTTCTTCATAGTCATTTGTTTCTCTGACCCATATATTATTTAAATGGATATTGCTTAATCTTCAAACTTTTAGGAAGCATCTAATGAACACTTTCTTAGTGATTGCTAGCTTCATTTCACTATAGTTGTAGAACATACCTATCTGCATGATGTCGATTCTATGAATTTTTTTGAGTGTTCCATTACAGTGCAGGATTTATCAATTCTGAAAATTTTCCATGAGCACTTGGAAAGAATATATTTGCAGTGTTATGTTAAGTTAAAAAGAACAGTTTGATATTGTGTCATTCAGAATTTCTATATCTTTGCTGATTTTATATGGGTTTGTTTTATTAGATCCTGAGTGAGGTAATGTGTATACCTCACTCACTGAGATTATGGATTTGATTATTTCTCCCTTTGACTCTTTCTAGTTTTGCTTTATATATTTCAGGCAAGTATCTACACATTTAGAGTGGTTATATCTTCCTAATGGATACATGTTTTCATCAGCAACATATCCATCTTTATTTCAAGCAGTGATTCTCATCTTTGTGTTGATTTGAAAAAAAAAACCCTCATTGTCGTCAAGTTGATTCCAACTCATAGCAACCCTATAGGACAGAGTAGAAATGCTAAATAGGGTTTCCAAGGCTGTAAATCTATACACAAACTGCCACATCTTTCTCCCTTGGTAGTGCATGGTTTTCAACCGCCAACCTTTTGGTTAGCAGTCAAGCACTTAATCACTCCATCACCAGACTTCCTAGTGTTGATATAATCTTTATTTTTCTCAAAAGATCTCTATGCTCTTATATTTAAGGTATATTTTCATTTTATTTTTTAAACAGTCACATATACTTGTATTTAAATTGGAGCATTTAATCCATTTACATCTTTCTAAGGAAACTGGTGGCATAATAGTAAAGCCCTTGTTGTTGTTAGGTGCTTTCAGGTAAGCTCTGACTTACAGTGACCCTATGTATAACAGAACTCAACACTGCCCAGTCATGAGCCATCGTCACAATCTTTGCTATACTTAAGCCCATTGCTGCAGCCACTGTGTCAATCCATTTTGTGGAGGGTCTTCCCAGTTTATGTTGACTCTTACCTTTACCAAGCATGATTTCCTTCTCCAGAGAATGGTCCCTTGACTGCTAGCCAGAATGTCAGTGCTTAGAACTTACCACCTGTTCTGAGGGAGAAAGATGTGTCAATCTGGTTCTATGAAGATTTCAGCCTTGGAAGCCCTATGAGGCAATTCAATTACTCTGTCCTAGAGAGTCACTATAGGTCAGAATCAACTCAAAGACACATAACACAGCTACTTTTACTCAGCTTCCAGCTTTTGTGTGATTATTTTTATATATTTTAATTCTATATGTGTTTTATAATCTTCAATACAATATTTTTTTCAGTCAATATATCACCTAGATTTATCTTCATATTTACCCTTTTGAATGTTCTTTATTGCTTCCTACCACACTGTGCTTCCATCTGTGAGAATTTTCCTTCTGTTTAGAGAATAACATGTAGTATTTCTTTTTAGAACATCTCTACTCGCAAAAATACTCTCTATTTTATTTGGTTAAAATAACGATTTTGTATGCATTTCCGAGAGATACTTTTTGTTGGTTAAGGAATTCTAGGTTTTGCTGTGCTCAGAATTACTTTTTTCCCTCAGTACTTAGAAGCTGCTATGAGAGTATCTTCTTTCTCTTATTTTTCTTTGGGTCAGCTAAAAGCCTAATAATTAACTGCTTATTTGAAGACTGCTTTTACCTCTAAAGGATTTTAAGATTTTCTCTTAAATTTGGTTTTGACTGTGTCACACTCAGGTGTGGGTTGTTTTGATGATACTTTGTTGAGTGTTTGCACCATTTTTTGAATCCATGGTTTGATGTCTGATCAATTCTAGAAAACTCTAAGCCTTCACATGTTAAAATATTACTCTTGCTTCATGATGTTTTTCTTCTACTAAGTAGGCCTTCTCACGTTGCTCCATTGGACCCCTAAGCACCTCTCCTTGATCCTATTTGTTGGTCTGTCTCTCAGTTATCTACCTCTATCTTCAGCTGTTCCTAATCTGAGTTTAAACCTGTGCATTGTATTAGTAATTTTGGTTATTGTATTTTTTCAGTCCGGTAACTTTCATTTGATTCTTTTTGATAGTTTCTACCTCATTGTTATTATTACCCATTTTTTTAATTTCTTGGGTCTATATTAATCTTATAAAGAGACTTTGGTTAGTACAAATGATTAATGCACTTGGCTGCTGACCAAAACATTGGGGGTTCAAATTCACCCTCTGAAAAAAGACCTGGTGATCGATTTTTGAAAAATCAGCCATTGAAAACCCTATGAAGCACAGTTTTGCTTTGACACACATGGGGCAACCATATATCAGAATTGACTCAACAACAACTAGTTTTTAGTTATTAATCTTAGGCATTTTAAAGTCCATGCCTGATAACTATGCTATCTAGATAGATAGGCTTTAGGGTTTTTTTCTATTATTCATTTATTTATTTTATGTGCTTTATTCTTTTTAGGACTATATACAACTATGCTGTATAAACAAGCAGTAAAAATTCTTATACATTTACCTTGGTGTGTTTGTTTGTGGTAGACTACCTGTAGGATAAATTTTCCAAAATGAAATTCTGGGTCAAAAGAGTTCTTTACCTTGTGGTTTATAAAGAAGGCAAAACACCCTTTTGAGAAGGACTAAACTAAGACTTTGCATTCAAAGATATAAAATATTAAATGTATTTATACATAAAAATTTGCAAAGAATATGTAGAGAGTGGTACCTGGTAATGATCTTCAATCATTCATTTTTGAAAATATATAAACAATGAAACATACACCAATTCAACAATTTCTACATGTATAATTCAGTGACATTGATTATATTCTTCAACTGGTGAAACAATTCTCACTATCCTTTTCCAAATTATTCTACCACCTTTAACATATACTCACTGCCCGCTGAGCAAAAACTCCCCCTTTCCCTCTTCATTCTACCTCTAGTAACCACTAATATTTTTTGGCATTGTGCTGCTAATTGAAAGGTTGGCAGTTCAAATCCACAGCTGCTTCACAGGAGAAAAGATCTGCCAATCTGAGAGGTTCTGGCAAGATGGAGGACTAGGCAGAAAGACTGCACACACCCTCTCCAACAAAGAAAAGGGAAACCAATTAACACAGACACAGAAGATAATCTTGGGCCCCTGAGCCTTGAAGGGAAGGATATAGAAGTGGACTAAACACCAATTAACAGAAGAATTTTCATGACATTACCAAAAAAGAAGACATATGGAGCTGTGGTCTGGCAGTGATCCTGACGGCACAGATAGCTTGGAGATTCCTGAGTGGTGGTAGGACCTAAGAATTAACCTAAAAATCACCCTGCTAGCCAGAGACTGCACAGAGGACTGTGCACAGTGGCTGGAGCACAAACGGACAAGGTAAAGAGAAAGGTGGGCTGAACTGGGGACTTTTGCTGGTGCGAAGGGTGCCGCCATTTTGAAGGTTTAAAAAGCAGCTTGACCATTTTGGATATTTAAAGAGACAGCGCTCTCTCAGATTACTCTCTCAAGCTCTCTCAGGGCTTAGGAACACGTTCTGCTTTCCAACAACCCCAAGGACACTCGGGACCTGCAAGACTGCAAGGGTACGACATTCCCCTTGTTACAATTATACCTCACAACAGCTTGGTGAATGAAGGTGTGGCTGCCACCCACTCCTACCTACCTTCTGGGCCCACAGGAACTCCATCACAGTCTGTGTGCTCAGATGGAGCCTGGGTGCCCTGCCCAGTCCTCCACTGAGTTTTTTTCCCCTCCTTTTTATTTTTACTTTTTTCTTTTTCAGTTTCTTTTTTCTGGTGATTAGTTTGCTTGTATTTGTCTGTTT
>NW_006922181.1:718883-721217 GCF_000298275.1 Orycteropus afer afer
ATCCATATTTGTACCCATTCCAAAGAAAGGTGATCCCACAGAATGTGGAAATTTTCAAACAATATCATTAATATTGGACACAAGTAAGGTCGTATGAAGATAATTCATGAATGGTTGCAGCAGTATATTGACAGAGAACTTCCAGAGGTTCAAGCTGGATTCAGAAGAGGATGTGGAACAAGGGATATCATAGCTGGTGTCAGATGGATCTTGGCTCAAGGCAAAGAATACCAGAAATATGTTTACTTGTGTTTTATTGACTATGCAAAGGCATTTGATTGTGTGGATCATAACAAATTGTGGATAACATTCAGCAGAATAGGAATTCCAGAACACTTGATTATACTCATGAGGAACCTATACATTGACCAGGAGGCTGTTGTTCGAAAAGAACAAGGGGACACTGCATGGTTTAAAATCAAGAAGGGAGTGTGTCAGGGTTGTATCCTTTTCCCATACTTATTCAATCCATATGGTGAGCAAATAATCCAAGAAGCTGGACTGTATGAAGAAAAATGTGGCATCAAGATTGAAGGAAGAATCATTAACAACCTGCAATATGCTGATGACACAACTTTGCTTGCTGAAAGTGAGGATGACTTGAGGCACTTACTGATGAAGATTGAAGAATACAGTCTGCAGTATGGATTATGTCTCAATATAAAGAAAACAAAAATCCTCATAACTGGACCTATAAGGAGCATCATGATAAATGGAGAAAAGATTGAGGTTGTCAAAGAATTCACATTGCTTGGTTCTATAATTGACGCCAATGGAAGCACCAGTCCAGACATTAGATGATGTAGAGCACTAGGCAAGTCGGTTGCAAAAGATCTCTTTCAAGTGTTGAAGAGCAAAGATGTCTCCTTGAGTACTGAGGTGCACCTAACACAAGCCAAGGAGCTCTGGTAGCATAGTGCCTAAGGCACTTACTGCTAACCAGAAGGCTGGCGGTTCAAATCCATCAGCCACTTCTTGGAAGGAAGGTTGGGCAATCTACTTCCGTAGTGATACTGCCTCGGCAACCCAAGGAGGGGTCACTATGAGTTGGGGCCGACTTGACGGCACATAACAACAATAACACAAGCCATGATATTTTCAATCACCTCACATGTATGTGAGAGCTGGACAATGAATAAGGAAGGTCAAATAAGAGTTAATGCTTTTGAGTTATGGTACTGGCAAGGAATGCTGAAAGTACCATGGATTGCTAAAAGAACTAAAAGATCTGTCCTGGAGGAAGAGCAACTGAAATGCTCCTTGGAAGTGAGAATGGCCAGACTTCGTCTCACCTACTTTGGTCATGTTGTCAGAAGGGACCATTCCCTGGGGAAAGATTTCATGCTTGGTAAAGTGGATGGTTGATGAAAGAAGTGAAGGCCTTCAACGAGATGGATTGACATGTTGGTTGTGACGATGGGGTCAAGGATCATGGAGCTGGCACAGGACTGGGTAGTGTTTCATTCTTCTGTATCAGAAGTGACTCATCATCACCTAACAATAACAACAACAAATGGAGGAGTGAAGATAACTGAGGGGAGGGAGAGTGGCCAGTGTCAAAGATGGAGTGGTACAGTAGCAGGAAAAATGTGAAAATCTGGTATATATTTGACCTCTGCCTCAGAGAAATTGGTTTTGTGCTGAATTCTTATATTTGAAGTTACTCATACAGGGTGAATTACTTTTTGTCTTAATAGTAATATTTAGAAAGCATCATAAAAATACAAAGATAACAAATGAGTAGCTACACATGTTTCTAAGCCCTAGATTTTTCCTTTTGATTAGTGCTTATCAGTTTTGTATTTAAAACCTAAGAGTTAAGAGGGTGATTGGGATCTTGACTCAGTAAGTAATCCCTGAGCTCAGTTTCAGAAAGTCTGAATAAATAAGCATATGACTAGCTGCTTGGTACCCTGATACGGACATGACAGAGCTGTCATATAGACTCAAGGTAGAAAATGCTGATTTAGGGGGTAAAAAAGAGCACTCCAACTTCCCAATGTAAAATGGAACTTGAAAGTTAAAGTGCTTCAACCATGAGCAATGATAACTAGAGTTCAGGGATGGTCTTGCTCCTTGTCCAGCATGGAATGCATGAGCAGGGCCTCAATCTCTCTGAGCCTGAGTGCTCTCATATCCATGGTGCTTTGCTAAGCACACAGACCTTCCATTGAAAATACATACATGGCCAGAGGAATCCAAGGTGGTGAACTGGTCAGATACATTATATAGATCCTCTACAACAAAGACTCAAAAAACCTGATGACAATCCTGGAACCCAGGGCTTCAAAGGAAAGGATAAAGAGGTAGATCAAATAAGATGAAAGGAAAAAA
>NW_006922181.1:721647-722934 GCF_000298275.1 Orycteropus afer afer
TTTTTTTTTTTTTTTTGATCACAGTGAGTGAGGCATACACTCCTGTGGAGTGAGCACTGCATTCTTATGCAGTTATGTTTGGAGGCTGGCAATTTTGCCAGTACTGTGTTGCTTTTTGTCTTTCTTTTTCATGTATTCTTAGTTCTTCCTCTTCTCCATCTTGTTCTCCTCTGCTTTCTTTTCTTTTTTTCTTCCTTCACACATCCTCTCCTCCTTTTTTTTTTTTTTTTTTATCTTGCAGAGCAGTACCTCTCACACACACACTAGCAGCCAACAGCACAGTGGAGAGTGATAAGTACTCCCCACTGCAGCTATGTGTGGGGGCTAACACATGCAGCAGTTTCTCTCTCTCTCTTTTCCTTTCTTCTCAGTTCTTCCCTCTCCTGGCCTTGTGTTTTCCCCTTTTCTTTTTCCTTTACTCTTCCTCTTCTCCTACCTAAATTTCCATTTTTATTTTTTTTGATTCATTTAACAAGTGCCTTGCCCCCACCAACTCAATATTCACTAGTGTCACATCTGACTCCCCATATTTAGTGATATTCAATGGTGTAAGCTCCTGTGGAACAAGTGGCCACATTTCTGCCACAGTTGCATTTGGACCTAACATATGTGCCAGTACTGAGCCACACTGTTATTGTTAGTTTGTTTTTCTTTTCTTTTTTTTTTCCTTTGTCTTTCTTCTTAGGTTTTCCCCTTTCACACTCCTTTGTTTTCCCCTTTACCCTTTTTTCTTCTTCTTCACCTTTTTTCTTTCTATCTTTCTTTAGCAGTCTGGAGCCAGTGACTGTACCCAGCTATACCCACCACATGTCTACCCCACAACTGGGCAAGTGCCACTGCCTCCTCTAGCACCACTAGAGCAATGACAGATGGCAGCCAATGACAGTCAATGACAGTCTGGGCCAGACGCCCAGACTGGCCTCAGCTACTCTGCACAATAAATGATCAGACATTCATGCTGACACTCCAAACAACTATCAAATCCATCCAGAGACAGGTGGAGAGTATCACAGTGCTGCCAGAGTAGTGACCAGAGTAAAACATCAGCCCAATTGCTCAGATATATTAATACAAAACCAAACAAAAAATAAGTGTGAAGCAAACCAATATACAATCAACAAATTAATATAATAACACTACAATATGTCAGAGACAACACACAACCTCAAATCACACACACACACACACACACACAAGGACAAAGTGGCTTCAAAAAGTGACCAAAATACAAGACCAGAAAATCTTCCAGAGGATAAAATGTTATTGGAACTACCTGATAAGGAATTC
>NW_006922181.1:725767-727148 GCF_000298275.1 Orycteropus afer afer
AAAAAAAAAAAAAAATGGAAGGAATACACAGTCACTATAGCAAAAAGAACTGGTCGATCTTCATCCATTTCAGGAGGTGGTACATGTTAAAGAACCAATGGTACTGAGGATGAAGTCGAAGCTGCACTGAAAGAATTGGTGAAGAACAAGGCTTCAAGAATTGATGGAATACCCATTGAGATGTTTCAACAAATGGATGCCCTGCTGAAGGCACTCACTCATTTATAACGAGAGATTTGGAAGATAGCTAGCTACCTCGCCACTGACTGGAAGAGATCCACATTTGTACCCATTTGAAAGAAAGGTGATCCCACAGAATGTGGAAATTAGCGAACAATATCATTAATATCACATGCAAGTAAAATTTTGCTGAAGATAATTCAAAAATGGTTGCAACAGTATATTGACAGAGAACATCCAGAAATGTAAGCTGGATTCAGAAGAGGACATGAAACAAGGGATATCATTACTGATGTCAGATGGACCTTGGCTCAAAGCAAAGGACACCAGAAAGATGTTTACTTGTGTTTTATTGACCATGCAAAGGCATTTGATTGTGTGGATCATAACAAATTGTGTATAACATTGAGAAGAATAGGAATTCCAAAACACTTAATTATCTCATGAGGAACCTGGATGTAGACCAGCAGGCTGTTGTTCAAACAGAAAGAAGGAACACTACATGGCTTAAAATCAAGAAAGGAGTGTGTCAGGGTTGTATCCTTTCACCATACTTATTCAATCTCTATGCTGAACAAACAATCCGAGAAGCTGGGCTATATGAAGAAGAACATGGCATTAGGATTGGAGAAAGAATCATTAACAACCTGCGATACATTGACAACACAACTTTGCTTGCTGAAAATGAGGATGACTTGAAGTACTTACTGATGAACAATACAGTCTGCAGTATGGATTATATCTCAATATAAAGAAAACAAAAACCCTCACAACTGGTCCTATAAGCAACATTATGATAACTGGAGAAATGATTGAAATTGTCAAAGACTTCACATTGCTTGGTTCTACAATCAACGCCAATGGAAGCAGCAGTCAGGACATCAGACAACATACAGCACTGGGCAAATTGGCTGAAAGGACCTCTTTTAAGTGCTGAAGAGCAAAGATGTCTCCGTGAGCACTAAGGTGAGCCTGACACAAGCCGTGGTATTTTTAATCACATATGCATATGAGAGCTGGACAATGAATAAGGAAGACCAAAGAAGAATTGATGTTTTTTAGCTGTGGTGTTGGTGAAGAATGCTAAAAGTATTGTGGACTGCTAAAAGAACTAACAAGGCTGTCCTGGAGGATGTGCAGCCAGAATGCTCCTTGGAGGTGAGAATGGCCAGACTTTATCTCACATACTTTGGTCATGTTG
>NW_006922181.1:728593-734150 GCF_000298275.1 Orycteropus afer afer
AACCATTCCATTACTAGGTATATATCCTAAAGAAATGAGAGCTAGGACAAGAAAAAATATATGCACACCCATGTTCATCGCAGCATTATTTACAATAGCAAAAAGATGGAAACAATCTAGGTGTCCATCAACTGAGGAATGGATAACCAAACTATGTTATAAGCACACAATGGAATACTATACAAGCCTAAAGAATAACACAGAATCTGCAAAACACCACATAATGTGGATGAACTTGGAGGACATTACGCTGAGTGAAATAAGTCAAGCACAGAAGGACAATATTGTATTACTCCATTATTGTAAAAGTCAAGGAAATGTTTATATATGGAAGGAAATTTAGTTTGTTAGTTACCAGGGGTGGGAGAGGAGGGAAGGGAACACTGTTAGATAGGTAGAGATAAGTATTGATTTGGGTGAAGAGTAGGGCAATGTACCAAATGTGAGTGATCAACATTGTGGCATTGAGGAAGAGGAAGACATAGAGAGTACATGGGAGGTGCAGACAACAAAGATGAACCTTTTTGCACATACAGTACTGTGTTGCCAATGAAGGCAAACATGGACATATGAGTGGATAGGTGGGTGGACAGGCTGAACTATTAGTTATGTTTATGCATCAGGGAGTGTACCCAAGACCATGCATAAGATTGGCAGACAATGGTTCTACAAATGTATTTGTATGTTCTGTAAGAATCCCTAGGTATATACTAGAGCTGACAAGGGATAAGGTTGTAGTCACTTCTTGGCCACAGCCAGCTACCCAGAGGGACTGAGTAGTTAAACCTGTGAGCTCGGGACCATAGTCACAGGGGACATCAAGCTCAATTGGCATAATATACTACACAAAACACTGTTCCACCTCCCACTTTGGTGAGTAGTGACTGGGATCTTAAAATCTTGCAAGCAGCCATCCAGATGCAACGATGGGTCTCTCCTCATCCAGGGCAAAGAAGAATGAAGAAAACCAAAGATTCATGGAAACAATTAGTCCTAGTAACTGGTACACCATGCGATCTGCAGCCTATGCAGCTATGAGACCAGAAGAAATAGATGGTTCCTGGCTACCACTCAGAGGGGATCTATGTAGGAGATCCTAGATACAGAGAGAGAACAATGAGGAAAAAAACTCAAAATCATTTGGGGGAAAAAAAACTTGGGTGTACCAAGTTTCCTGGTCTGATAGAGCCTGGTGGAACCACTGAGACTATGACCCCTAGCTGCCCTTAAGGTCTGGAATTGAACACATACCTGTGGCTTCCAGCCAAACAAAAGACAGGCATATGAGTTGAACATTTACCTGAGGTAGATACACTCCTTGGAGAGAACAATCATGGGAGAAAGAAAAGCTGTTTATGCACAGGGAGACAGCTCAGGGCCAGGAGTACATGGAGGAATGGACACAGGCAAGAAGTAACTATCAGCAGGAAGTGAGAGGGGAGCTGTTGCATTGTAGTAAATTGTAGTCAATGTCATGAGACAAAATGTGTATGTGAACTGATTTATGTAAAGTGAATTTGCTCTGTAAACTTTCATCCAAATCACAATTTAAAAAAAAAAAAGCAACAAAGGAAATGATAAGAAAATCCATAAACAAAATGAACTCAACCAGGAAAATATATGGAACAAAAAATGCATCAACACACACACCAAAAAAAAAAAAAAAATGGTAACAATAAATTCATACCTACCAATAATTACACTGAATGTAAATGGATTGAATGAACCACTTAAGAAAAGAGATTAGCAGAATGGATAAGAAAATGCTTTCTACAAGAATATGCTTTCTACAAGAGACACACCTTAGACATAAAGAAAAAACTAAGTTTAAATCAAAGGATGGAAAAACATGTATCAATCAAATGGCAAACAAAAGAAAGCAAGAATGGCAAAAATAATTTGTCATAATTTACAGCAAAAACTAGCAAAAGAGACAGAAGAATATTATGTAATGATTAAACAGTCAATCTAACAACAAAAACAAAAAAACCTAACTCACTGCCATCTATTTGATTGTGACTCATAGTGACCCCTCCTTGGGTTGCTGAGGTGGTATATCTATGGAAGTACATTGCCCAATCTTCCTTCCAAGGAGTGGCTGGTAGATTTGAATCACCAGCCTTTTGGTTGGCAGTGAAATGCCTTAGGCACTACACCACCAGAGCTTCCTATCAATCTAACTAGTGGACATAAAAATAATAAATACCTATGCACCTAATGAACAAACACCGAAACACATAAATCAAACGGAATTACAAGATAAACAGCCAATTCTGCATGAATAGTATGATACTTTGATACACCACTTTTGAGGAAAACAGAAAAACTAAAAAGAAACTCAACCGAGATAAGAAGATCTAAACAACACAATTAACTAAATCTCACAGATGTATACAGACATGTCATCCAACAATAGCACAACATACATTCATTTGTGGTACACAAAGTAAACCTCAACAAATTTGAAAATATCAAAATACTACAAAGCATCTTCTCAAATCACAATGGAATAAAATTAAAAATCAACCACAGGAAGATCAAAGGAAAAACAATCTAATATATGGTAACTGAATAACACCCTACTTTAAAAACACTGGGTAAAAGAGGAAATTAATAAGGAAATTTAAAAAATCCTTGAGTCAAACAAGAATGAAAGCAAACATACCAAAATTTTAGGGACACAGTAAAAGCTGATAACTGAGGACAATTTATGGCAATAAATGCATATATCAAAAAAAGAATGAAAAAACAAAATCACCACCTTAACATGACATCTCCAACAATTAGAAAAAGAATAGCAGGGGAAAATAAAAAACATTCCGTGGCCAGAAGAAAGGAAATAATAAAGATTTGAGTAGAATTAAATGAAACAGTAAAAGAATAGAAACAATAAACAAGACAAGGAATTGGTTCTTTCAAAGGATTAATAAAATTGACAAATGACTGGCAAATTTAACAAAGAAAAAGAAGGAGAGAATGCAAATAACATGAATAAGAAAAGAAATAGACAATGTCACAACAGAACCCACCAAAATAAGGAATGATAATAGAATACTGTGAAGCACTGTACTTCAACAAACTTGGAAACATAGAAGAAAAGAACAAATTTCTAGAAACACACTATCTACCCAAACTAATCCAGTCTAAGGCAGAAAATTTGAACAGACACATTACAAAATAATTCATTGGTGAATTCTACCAAACATTCAGAGAAGATCTGGCACAAATTTTACTCAAACTATTTGACAACATAGAAAGGCTAGAATACACCTGAATTCATTCTACAAAGCAATCATAACCCTGATTTCAAAACTCGGCAAAAACATCATGAATAAAGAAAGTCATAGAACAATATCCCTCATGCACATAGACACAAAAATTCTCAAAAATATACTAGCCAATACAAAATGATGATAACTTAGCCACAGCCAAACACCCTGAGGAAATGAGAAACTGGGCTCATGGGCTCGGGACCATGGTCACAGTAACATCAAACTCAACTGACATAACACACTACACAAAAATGTTGTTCTACATCCTACTTTGGTGAGTAGTGACTGGGGTCTAAAAAGCTTGCAAGAAACCATCTAAGATGCAACAATTGGTTTCTCCTTATTTAGAGCAAAGAAGAATGAAGAAAATCAAGGACACGTGGAAACAATTAGTCCAAGGCAAAAGTGGACCATGCAATCCTCAGCCTACATGACCTTGATACTTAAAGAACGAGATGGTGCCTGGCTACTACTGTCAACCACTCAGAAAAGGAGTAGGAGATGCTGGATAGAGTGGGAGAAAAATATGGAATAAAATTCAAAATCACAAGAAAGACCAGACTAACTGGTCTGATAGAAACTGGTGAAACCCTTGAGACTGTGGCCCCTAGTCACTCTTCAGGCCTGGAATTGAACTCAGTCCTATGGCTTCCAGCCAAACAGTAGATAAACATATAGGGTGAACACTTACACCAGGTAGGTACACACCTTGATCAACCATGGGGCATCAGAAGGGCAGTATTTATAGCACAGGGAGATAGCTCAGGGGGCAGGAATGCATAGGAAAGAAGGATACAGGGAAAAGGTAACCACAGGGAAGAAGTAGGGAGAGAGATGTTGCATTGTAGGGATTGCAATCAATATTATGAAATAAAATCTGTATGAATTGTTGTATAGAAGATGAATTTGCTATGTATATTTTCACCCAAATCACAAATTTATATACTTACTAATCAATAGAATCCAACAGCATATCATATCAAAAATAATAATCATAATATATCCTGACCAAGTGAGATTCACAAAAGGTATGGAAGGATGGTTCAACATTAGAAAAACAATTAGTGTAATTCACCACATAAATAAAACAAAAAAAGAAAGATGATATCGATTGATGTAGAAAAGTCATTTAAAAAAAAAAAACACTCAGTAAAACAGGAACAGAAGAGAAATTCCTCAACATAATTGAAGGCATATACACAAAACCAATGGCAAATATTCTCAATGGAGAGAGACTGAAAACATTCTTCTTGTGAATGAGAACCAGACAAAGATGCTCTTTATCACCACTCCTATTCAAAACTACATTGTAATTCCTAACCAGAGCAATAATGCAAGATACGGAAATAAAACCTTCCAAATTAGCAAACAATAAGTAAAACTATCTCTATTTGCAAATGATATTATCCTATACATAAAAAAACCCCCAGAGATTCAACAAGAAAACTGCTGGAGCTAACAGAAGGTTTGAGCAAAGTGTCTGGCTACAAGACTCAGTTGTATTCCTTTATACTAATAAAGAGATCTCTGAAAAGGAAATTGAGGGAAAATATTTTACAATAACCACCCAAAACATGAAGTACTTAGGAATAAATTTAACTAGAGACACAAAAGAAGTACACACACACAAACACACACACACACACAAACAACCTAGAAAACATTACTACAAGAAAACGAAATGAGATCTACATAAATGGAAGAATATAACATATTCTATTGAAGAAGAACATAGTAGGAGGTCTCACACTCATGGATCTCAAAACCTACTATACAGCCACAGTAGTCAAAACAGCCTGGTATTGGTACAACGACAAACACGTAGACCAGTGAAATAGAATTGAGGACCAAGAATGACAAAGGGCTAAAATACATTAAATGGGGAAGAGATTGTCTCTTTAACAAATGGTGCTGGCAAAACTGGATATCCATTTCCAGAAAAATGAAACAAAATCCATAGCTCAAACCATATACAAAAAGTAACTCCAGATGAATCCAAAACTTAAATGTGAAACCTAAAACTATAATGCTCCTCAAGGAAAATAAAGCAGCCTTAATTTATGGCACAAATAGACTGTCAAGCATAACACAAAATGAAAAAACAGCAGAACATAAACTAGATGAATGAGACCTTTTAAAATTAGATGTTTATGTGCTTCCAAAGACTTCCCCAAAAGATTCATAAAAGAAACTACAGATTGGGAAAAAATATTCGGCAATGACATATCTGACAAGGGACTCACCTCTCAAATTTATAGAAAACTCCAACACCTCAACAACAAAAA
>NW_006922181.1:735120-740938 GCF_000298275.1 Orycteropus afer afer
AAAAAAAGATTATACTAGGTTCATGGATAGGAAGACTTAACATTATCTTCATTCCTGAAAGAGATAGAAAAATTAATCACCAGCTTTATATGGAAATGAAGGAGACACTGGATAACCAAAGCACTAGTAAAGAAGAAAAACAAAGTAGGAGGCCTCTTACTCCCTAATCTCAAAACTACTATCCAGACTTAGTAATGAAAACAGCCTGGTATAGGTACAATAAAGGAGCTCTGGTGGCACAGTGCTAGACATATACACCAATGGAAAAGCATTAAGAATTCAGAAGTAAATCCACCCAACCAAGCCGAGTTGATCTTTGACAAAGAGCCAAAACTCATTTAATGGGGAAGAGATAGTCTCTTTAACAAATGGTATTGGCAAAACTGGATATCTGAAGAAAAATGAAACAGGATGCATATCTATCACCATATACAAAAACTAACTCAAGCCCAATCAAAGACCTAAATGTAAAACTTAAAATCACAAACATCACAAAGAAAAAATAGGGGGAAACTTAAAGGCTCTAATAAATGGCAAAAATACACTATGAAACATAACTAGAAACACACAAACAGCAAAAGACAAACTGGATGACTTGGAACACCTAAAAATCAAAAGACTTCTCTAAAAGAGTAAAAGGAAAACCTACAGACTGGCAGAAAAAAAATTGGAAATGACATATCAGAAAATGGACTAATCTCTATAATGTATAGAAAATTGCAACACTACAACAACAAAAGGACAAATAATTCAATTTAAAAAATGAGCAGAGGACATGAACAGACACTTCAACAAAGAAGACAGTCAGGCAGCTAACAAACACATGAAGAAATTCTCACAATCATTAGCCATTAACCAAAAAACAAACTCACTGCCATAGAGATGGTCCCAACTCATAGCAACCCCTCCTTGGGTTTTCGAGGTGGTATCTTTATAGAAATAGATTGCCCAGTCTTCCTTCCAAGGACTGGCTAGTGGTTTGAACCTCTACCCTTCTGGTTAGCAATCAAATACCTTAGGCACTTCACCACCAGAGCTCCATTTAGAAAGTTGCAAATCAAAACAACAGTGAAATATCATCTCACACAGTATTAATAGCAAGTTCAAAAACACAGAAAACAACAGATGTTGGCAAGTGTGGGGAGAGACAGGAACTCTCATTCAAACTGCTAGTGGGGTTGTAAAATGGCATCACCACTGGGAAAAATTGTATGGCATTTCCTTAAAAAGTTAGAAAGAAAATACCATATGATCCAATAATCTCACTACTAGATATACATCTTAGCATTATAAGAGCTATGCTATGAATAGATACATGCATGCCCATGTTCACTGCAACATAATTCACGGTAGCAAGAAGACAGAAACAATCTTAAGTGTCCATAGTGAACGAATACAGACTACGGTACATACACATGGTGGAATACTACACAATGGTAAAGAATAACATTGAATCTTTGAAACGCCACATAACATGGATAAACCTACAGGAAATTAAGCTAAGTGAAGTTAGTCAATCATGAAAGGCAAATACTACCACTGTAAATAGTCAAGAAAACGTTTAGCAACCCCTCCTTGGGTTTACACACAGAAAAGGTTTACACACAGAAAGAATCATTCTTTGAAGGTTAGCAGGGGTAGGAACAGAAAGGAGAATAAATCACTAAATTGAGGACAAACAGTTAATAATTTATGTGAAGGAAAGATAATATACAATGAGGTGGAGGTCAGCACAAAATAATCAAGGGGGAGAAATACACAAAAGTTAAAGGCAACAATACTATTACATACCCAATCCTACAATGACAGTGATAAAAATAATCTATGAGTGGTTATATAGAGAGACATTCAAGCTGAAGAGGGGTGGGAAGGCAAATGGGATTATACCTAGGTTTCACAAAGAATATCTCTACATATGTATTTATATGTGCTGCAAATATAACCATAAATCTAGTAAAACACAGAGGGGGCAAAGTTGTAAAAACTTATTAGCCATAACCAATCATCTTGAAAGAATGAGTATCTGGGCCTGGGGGCTCAAGACCATAGTCTTAGGGTTCAACAAATTTGGCATAACATAATCCAAAAAGAAAATGTCTACATCCTACTTTAAGGGAGTAGTGATTGGGGTCTTAAAAACTAATGAGGGGCCATTTAAGGTCCAACTATTTGTCTCTCCCCATCCAGAGCAAAGAAGAATGAAGAAAATCAAAGATTCAATGAAACAATTAGTCCAAAGAACTAATGAACCAGAAGAGGTCAATGGTACCCAGTTGCCACTGCTGATAGCTCTGAAATAGATCACAATACGAGGTCCGGGAGAGAGTAGGAGAAAAATCTGGAACCAAAGTAAAAAATAATAATAATAATAAAATTAAGGGAAAAAAAAGAAGAAGAAGAAGAAGCTGTAGCAGCAGCAGCTCACTGGTATGTTAGAGATTGGTGGAATCCCCAAGACATCCGTCATGCTTTGAACTGAACTCACCCTTGTTACTCAACTTTTCAGCTAAATGATAAAGGGAAGAATATTAACAAAGAGGTACACATTCCTTGGAACAATCAACCATACAAGATCTAAAGCTCAGAAGGCAAAAATGGGATAGGAAAGAAGGACAAAGGGAAATACTAAACACCGGGAGTATTGTTACATTATGAGTATTGTAATGAATGTCACAAAACAAAATGTGTATGAATTGTAGAATGGAAAATCAATTTGCTCTGTGAATATTCACACAAATCACAATAAAAGAAAGTACATATGCACCCTTATCAAAATTTAGGTCAAAAGGACAGACATTGCATGAGTCACCATCATTTTGATGTACCCAGTGGAGCTGCCCAGATTAGTGTCAGGAAATCACATCCCACCAATGCTTATGACTACTTCAGGGGAATGGGTTGTGTCATGTGAGGTATAGCTTTCCAACAAAGAGACATTCAAATGGGAGACTCCTGGAACCCAGAAGGAAGCAGTGAGGAGCCATCAAGCACCCCCTTACCTAAAGTATCCTCCAGGGACAACTGCCCCTGCCTTGCCCCACCTGTACCCCTATGATGCACATTCCCTTCATCTCTCTTGTCTCCAAGCCCTGCTCCCCCCACCCCAGAACCTCAGAAGAGAGACACGTACCATGGCATCTATCCCCATGGTGCCCAAGAAGGGATAGTGAGTGGTGTTAACAGCCATGAGGTCCAGGCTGGGCCCAAGTGGAGAAGGCATACATCAGGAGAAGTGGAGACTTGCTGGATTAAGCTACTTTCTCCTGAGGTCATCAGAGGCCCTGGTGATAGCTTTCTTGTCACTCAGGCAGCCTTAGGAGGGCAGAGCCTCTTTCCACCAGGAAACAGCATAGCCTTCCTGAGAAGGGCTGTTCCCTGTAAGCCCAAGTCCCTAAGATAGAAGGAGAAGGGATGTGGAGGTCCCTGGAAATTTTACTGTACCCCTTTTAAATAGAATGGATGAGGGATATGGGGAGTTCCAAGAATGGAAGAAAAATGAAATAATGAGTGAATGAAATCAACCTGGGGGTGCAGAAGTCTCAAATTAACCAATATCAACTGCTTCACATGACCTGGGGAATTTGATTTACTCAACACTCTATAACTACACCTAAAATAATAAGAATAGTGCTTATGAAATATACATCACTTATCCTTGCACAGTGATGTTCATGGAAATGAGTTGAGTAGGGAGAGTACAGAACTGCTCAAAGACCCAGAACATGCTCTAAAATGTCTTTAATTGCTGAGGTGCCTGCACAGACACAGAACTGACCACTATTCCCTAACAGAAGAGTGGATTCGACTGTGAAAAACCAGGTGCTCCTTTCCCACCTACTTGTCCACACAGGTGCTGTTCAGGAGGGTGAACTGGGTATAGATAGGGAAGGCATCCACGAGGAAGGAGCAGCGGACCTGAAGGGCAGTAATTATAAGAGATAAAATTAGAAAAGTATATTATATTGGGACCATTTAGCACAGTAGAGCCTCAAGATGCATTAAAACTACAAAATCGTGAAAAATAAAGTGTCTCCTGGGGCCAAGACCCCATAGAAATTTGGGGCAGAGATTGCTGAATCAGACAACCTAAGCCCTGAGGCTCCTTAGAGGGAGCCTAGATGGGGTATTGCCTGCCTCTAAAGGACCCCTTTGACCTCACAACCTCCTAATACACACAATACTGCAGGAGTTCCCTGTATGACCCAAGCAGACACCCTCCAACTGGTCAGCAGTTGCAAACCAGCCTGCAGGAAAGGTACTCCCAAGAATGTGGGTTGGCAGGGTGAGACAAGTTAGGGTTGTTCACTCTGAATGAGGTCTATCTTCCACCTCCAGGACCCTCATGTCAACTGCCAGCTCACAGGATGGTTACATTAGCACTCTGGCTAGCTGGGAACTCTTCTTGAGACCCAAGAAACTACACGGGGAAGCTGGATGACTGGTAAACTAAGCAGTCCTCCAATCCAAAAGAATAAGAGAAAAGAAGAGCAAGGACCACAGGGAGAATATTGTTGCCCTACACCTTGAGGGGCTAGGAAGGCAAAAGGTGAGGGCCTGTAGAGAGGTCTATATCCAGGAAGGAAGGTCATGTGGTTCTGGCAGTTAACCTCTGCTTATCCCACCTTGCTGTAGGCAGAGGATCCATGGCTAACCCTGGGACCCAGAGTGTGCCTGCTTAAAATGACCACTCTATCCCTCCAATTTGGGTCCCTTGATACCTGCTGGAGAGAGGTCAGGATCCCTCACTCTGCCTCAGGACCATCCCCAGGTGGTCTTCTTAAGCTTCCTCCCAAATACTGGCTTAGGTGATGTTTTTCATTCCCACAAGATACATAATGAGTTTATGGGTGAGTTTAATCTCTAACCTTTTTCTCTTCTAGGCCTTCTTGCAAGGGGCAGTTCTCAATGTCCTCTTCATGTTTCTTACAAATGGTGCGGCCCATCTCCAAGTCCATTAAATATATCCAAGTCAACTTCTGTCAGGAAGAAATTGTAGAAACTGCTGGGTAATAATTACTTTCCAGTAATGAGAAATAGAGAACCAAGTAATAAAGTGGACAAGAGGCTAGAATATGCACATGCATATAAACAAAGATATATATTATTTGCAACTCTTCTATAAGTATATAATCAACAAAACGGTGTACATTAATCCCCTAAGACATGAACTAAATTGTTCCAGAAGCCCTCTTCCTAAAAGCCACATCAACTGATGTTCACATCAACAGTGCAATGAGTATGTGAGGGGTGGCACACTCACAGTCAGATGCTACACAGCATGCGTCTGCACATGTCATGGCAAGCCTAACAGTACAATGGATCTTTCACACTTCCTGGTGAGAAACACAAACCAGATACAAGGACATGCTAAACTAAACCATTACATAAAGTAAGAAATCAGGTAAGACTAATCCATGGGATTAGAAAATCAGGGTCACACAATCCCTTTCAGGAACAGTGCCTTGGTGAGGATGCTACTGGGTACTGGGAATGTTCTGTCTCTCATGTGGGTGTTGCTTGCAATAAAGTCTCATTCTGGAAGCATTCATCGAACTGAAAATTCATGATTCAGTGCTGTTCTATATGTTTATAAATTATTAATAAGATTTTATTAAAAGCCATTATTTTCACTTCCTTAATTATGTTGTTGCTATTGTCGGGTGCAGTTGAGTCAGCTCGACTCACAGAAACCCAATACACAATGGAATTAAATGTTTCCCACTCCTGTGCCATCCCCATGATCAGTTGCAGATCGAATCTTTGAGATTCATAGGATTTTCACTTTAGAAAGTAGATCACAAGAGGCGGGGCAAGATGG
>NW_006922181.1:743110-746700 GCF_000298275.1 Orycteropus afer afer
GCAAGGAAGGGGAGAATTCTACCACTGAACCACCACTGCATCCTCCTTAATTATTTAAAAAACAAAACAAAACAAACTCACTGATGTGGGGTCAGAGCAGACTTATAGGGACCCTTCCTTGATTTTCTGAGGCAGTATCACTATGGAAGTAGATTGCCCAATCTTCCTTCCGAGGAGTGGCTGGTGGGTTTGAACTGCCAGCCTGCTGGTTAGCAGTCAAATGCCTTAGGCACTATGCCCCTGAAAACTTGGGAATAACTCAGGGAGATAAAACAAACTTATTCAAGAAGTAACCCAGGCTGGAGTCACTCGGCTGACTTGGGGTTCTTCTAGTGAGCTAGCTACTTGGGGCTCTGATAATCATGTCATTGACAGGCAATATCCACTAGTGCCCAACACCCACACTCACATTTACACACATGCTCACTAACAGACTTCTCCCCCCTTGCAGGTCACCTAGACTCTAACCTGTGGTAGCAGCAGAGTCATCTCTGCCTGAGGGCTCCTGTGGGCCAGCCAGGGACCAGGGCTGGAGATCAACCCAAAGGAGAAGTAACTGTGAAAGCTGTGGGATACATAAGGAATGCTGGTGTGCATAGACTCTCTTCCAGAAATCTCTTGTGGGAACCTCCCTGTCAGAGTCCCTGCTGAGTATCACATTTATTCAGGGTTTCTTATCCAGGGACAGATCTTTTGCAATGGACAGAATTACTGCCTCAGGATGTACTGCAGTCATGATATTACTTAAAGGAAGCCAGAAAGGATAAAAAGTAAACATCAGTGGGAAAGCTTCCCATAACCATATACCCATTACCCCTAAATTTTGATCAGGTCCAGCCCCTCCCTCCCCTCAGGCTTTGTAATCCACTGCCTCCATGATCAGTCCAGTGTGATGCATCAAGACTAATAAATGTGATACATTCTGTCATAACTCTTCACTTTTTCCTCTTTGCTTCCTCTAGCCAACATCTTCTCAACTGAGAGAATCACCATCACCCACAGATCAGGGCAAATATGTGGGTAAAGGGAAAAACCCTAAATGTTCTTCTCTCATACCTACACCAGCAATTAGAGCTGGCTCTACCTCCAGGTAGAAGCAGAAGCCAGCATTCCTCCACCTTCCAGCCACCATCCCTGTCTCAGGTATGGTCCTCATGCTTCTGTCTCAAAGGGTCATCCTCACCTATCTCTGTCAAACTTCCCCAAGCTTCAGAGGCCATTGTGCACTAATACTAAAGAGAAGCTTGCTGGGAGGAAATCAGATTGTTACTGCTCTGTGTCACCTCACCCACATTCTCCCATTACACTGAGGATAAAACCCTAAGGCCTTACCAGGGGACAGAAGATCCAGGTAGCCACACCCTCCATCCCTGCACACCTGCTTTTCTGCACTGTGCCCTAAGCATACCGTTCTGGCCCCAGTCTCAGAAACCTTACAGAGCTGCCTACATTTCTCTTCCCTAGCACTTCTGCTACTAGTTCCTCAGTTCTTCTCTTCCTGGAGAGGCCTCACTGCTCACCATTCAAATAGCCAGCCTTTCAACACAACTCATTCCCCACAGTCCCACCCAACTGCACTGACTGCATTTACCATGCTTGTCACAATTTCACTCATAGATTTAGGTGTTTTCTTGTCCCCTGACTATGGTCCTACTGCTTTCTGCACAGATCCTCCATATGGTGGCCCCTCTATAAATGTCTGCTGATATTACAAATGGAGGTCATCTCAGCCATGACTCAAATGTCAGCACAAGCCCATCATTTTGTGTCCAACTCAGCAGGACAGCAGGCCATCATACCAGCATGCCAGCCCCCTGAGCCTGAGGTGTTTCTCTGTCTTTTCTTCTTGTATTTTTCTTTACAGTTTCTTACCTAATTCTGCCATCCTCACCCCACTTAATCTTCTCGCTATCAGCTCTGTGCTCCTACTCCTCATTCTGCAGCAGAAATTCTGACCCCATGTTTTCCTTACGCTTCTCTCTCTCCTTCCACTTTTTGTTCAAGTAATCCATTCTCAAAGGAAACAAATCAGAAACATGAAGCAATTCTTTTGATACCTTGTAATTAAAAAGTATTTATCAAATTAAAAAATCAGTGACTCTTTTCTGCATGTCAACTCCACCCCAACCCCAGGACTGCTCCCAGGGCAAATGCAACAGCAGGGGGCACAGGCCCTAGTATGCACCTTGCGCTGGCTTCGCCGGACCCGCAGCAACTTGTAAGCATACTCATCCACGTTGTCCTCATTGTACTGAAATATGGCAAACTCCATTGACATGAGAAAGTAGCTCAGATTCTTACTGACGTCCACATACTCATAACGGATACTCCAGGCTTGCATTGCCAGTAGCGCGAGAAGCAGAGTCACCTGCTGGGGCATGGCTGTCTGCAATATCTTCACTGAGGACCTGGGGATGCATGGGCGGTTAAGGGCTGGGGAGGGAGGGATGGGGGAAGGCTGCTGCTGCTGAAAATGTCCTTCATATCTCAGATCCCACACACTTTGCCAAGCAGAGGCCCTGACCTAGTCACCTCCTTTCTCCAACTGGTGCCTCTGTCCAGCTCCTCCACACCACTCCCCCACTTGTCCCTGTAATCATCACCAGACAACAGAGTAGGAGGCCTTGGACTCATAGATAAGCATTAAACACACTATTTTCATTGCCTTTTCTGCTCCATCCATCTCTGGTAAAGACCTGGGGATAAGGAGTTGTGCCCATCTTGCTGCCCTCATGGCAGTGCATCTAAGGACAGATAATAAGTCTCAGGAACTCAAAGAAGACATGGTGAGCCTGGATTCTAGGGGAGTACAGTGAGAACTACAGCCTATGATATGCAGCCAACACAACCTTCCTTGCTGAAAGTGAAGATGACTTGAAGTACTTACTGATGAAGATTAAAGACTACTAGTCTACATTACACTTCAAGATAAAGAAAATGAAAATCCTCACAACTGGACCAATACGCAACATCACAATAAATGGAGAAAAGATTAAAATTGTCAAACATCTCATATTACTTGGATCCCCAATCAATACCAATGGAAGCAGCAGTCAAGATATCAGATGTCATATTTCATTGGACAAATCTGCTGCAAAAGATCTCTTCCAAGTGCTGAAGAGCAAAGATGTCTCTTTGAAGACTAAGGTGTGCCTGACCCAAGACATGGTGTTTTAAATCACCTCATATGCATGTGAAAGCCAGACAGTGAATAAGGAAGACCAAAGAAGAGTTGATGCTTTTGAGTTGTGGTGTTGGTAAAGAATGCTAAAAGTACCATGGACCACAAAAAGAATGAATAAATCTGCCCTGAAAGAAGTGCAGCCAGAATGCTCCTTGAAAGTGAGAATGGCCAGAGTTCATCTCACTTTCTTTGCTTATGCTGTCAAAACAGACCATTCCCAGGAAAAGAATATCATGCTTGGTAAAGTGGAGGGTCAGGGAAAAAGGGGAAGGTCCTCAACGAGATGATTGATGTTGTTGTTGTTAAGTGCTGTCGAGTCGTTTCTGACTCATAGCGACCCCATGCACAGCAGAACGAAACACTGCCCGATCCCGCGCCAGCCCCACAATCCCTGCTATACTTGAAC
>NW_006922181.1:773261-791113 GCF_000298275.1 Orycteropus afer afer
TCTTAAGCCCCAGAAATCTGTGAGAGCACTGTCTCTTTAAATATCCAAAATAGTCAAGCCACTTTTTAAACCTTCAAAATGGTGGCGTCCTCCGGACTGGCAAAAGTCCACAGCTCAGCCCACCTTTCTCTTCACCTTCCCCGTTTGTTCCCTAGCCACTGTACAAAGTCCTCTGTGCAGTCCCTGGCTAGCAGGGGATTTTTAGGTTAATTCTTAAGTCCTACCACCACAGGAATCTGCAAGAGCGCTGTCTCATCAAATATCCAAATTAGTCAAGCTGCTTTTTAAACTTACAAAATGGCAGCGTCCTCCGGACCGGCAAAAGTCTGCAGCTCAGCCCACCTCTCTCTTCACCTTCTCTGTTTGTTCCCCAGCCACCGTGCACAGTCCGTGCAGTCTCTGGCTAGCAGGGTGATTTTTAGGTTAATTTTTAGGTCCTACCGCCACTCGGGTATGTCCAAGTCGTTTGTGCCGTCAGGCGCGCTCAGGTCCCTGGTGGACCGCAGCTCCATATATCTCCTTTTTTGGTATTTTCACGCAAATTCTTCTGCTAGTTGGAGTTTAGTCTACTTCTGTATCCTTCCCTTCAAGGCTCAGGGGTCCAAGATTAACTTCTGTGTCTGTGTCAATTGGTTTCCCTTTTCTTTGTTGAAGAGGGTCTGTGCAGTCCTTCTACCTAGTCCGCCATCTTCGACATTTCTATTACATAGATTCTTAAAGTTTGAGTCTATCTACTGATTTTCACTATCAGCTACCAAGAGTGGTGTCGTAATCTTTCTCACTAGGATTGTAGGCTGAGATATAGTGTGCAATGAGTTCTGACACAAACTGCCTAAAGTTGAGCTCAGCCCTCCAGAGACTTCCCTCACTTCAGATACTAGCCACAAGCTTGTCAATGCCCAGGCCACTCTCACTTCTGATGTGTTAACTACAAATTTAGGGGTCCCCAGTATCTTCTCAGGACACCAATCACTATCTCAGGGGTCCATAGGCTCCTCTCACTTCTGACCTGATGTTTATAAACTTCGGGGTTCTCAAACTGCTAGAATGACTCAAAGAACCCAGGAAAGTGCTATACTTATGATTATAGTTTTATTATAGCAAAAGGATACAAACCAGAGGTGAGGGTAAAGGTAGAATGAAGAAGGTTCGCAGTGATTCAGGGACCTAGAGTGAAAGAGGGAGACTGCTCCTCAAAATCCTCCCAGGCCTAAATTGTTGTATTAACCCTCAAGGAAAATACAATAAAATATTATTTTTTAAAAAAGGATACAAACCAGAACCAGCCAAAAGAAGAGATGCATAGGGTGACATACAGTACTGTGTTGTCAATGATGGCAAATATTGATATACAGGTGGATAGATGGGTGGACAGGCTGAACTGTTAGGTATGTCTATGCAGGGGGGAGAGTGCCCATGACCATGTACAGGGTTGGCAGACAGTGTTTCTACAAGTGTATTTGTATGTTCTGTAAGAATTCCCAGGTCTATAGTAGAGTTGACAAGGAAATAAATACATTGTAGATAATAAAAAAAAATTATAATAAAAAAATTATTTAATTAAAGTTGTAGTCATTTCTTGGCCACAGCCAGCTATCCAGAGGGAGCAAATAGTTGGAACTGTGGCCCAGGACTGTGGTCACAAGTGACATCAAGCTCAATTGGCATAACATACTACACAAAAACATTGTTCCACATCCTACTTTGGAGAGTAGCAACTGGGATCTTAAAAGCTTGCAAGCAGCCATCTAGATGCAACAATGGGTCTCTCCTCATCCAGAGCAAAGAATAATGAAGAAAACCAAAGACACATGAGAACAATTAGTCCAAATGACTGGTACACTATGTGATCCTCAGCCTTTATGAGACTAGAAGAACTAGATGATGCTCAGCTACCACTGTCAACCACTCAGAGGGGGATCTATGTAGGAGATCATGGATAGAGTGGGAGAACAATGTGGAGCAAAACTCAAAATCATTTAAAAAAAATGGGACCATATTTGCTGGTCTGATAGAGACTGGTGGAACCCCTGAAACTATGGCCCCTAGCTGCCTTTCGGGTCTGGAATTGAACCCACTCCTGTGGCTTCCAGGCAAACAAAAGACAGGCATATGAGCTGAACACTTGCATTAGGTAGACACACTCCTTGGAAAGCTCAATCATGGGAGAAAGAAGCACTGTGTATGCACAGAGAGACAGCTTGGGGGGGGGGCAGGAGTGCATGGGAGGGAAGGGCACAGGGAAGAGGTAACTATGGAGAGGAAGTGGGAAGAGAACCGTTGCATTGTGGGAAATTGCAGTCAATGTCATGACACAAAGTATATGTGAATTGCTGTATGGAAAATGAATTTGCTCTGTAAACTTTCACTCAAACCACAATTAAAATAAAAAAAAAAAAAAAAGAGAGAGAGAGAGAGAGACACACACACACACACAGAGATGCTTAGGGTGGAGGTTTGGGAAGTTCCCAAATGCAGATCATCCATTGTCCTCAAGGACAAGTCATTCACCCAGCACATCAAAGTGTGACTGTATGAAATTACTGTCAATCAGAGAAGTTCACTCAAGCTTCAGTATTGACAGTTTTTTATTAGTTTCATTACATAGGCAAGATTCCCTGAATAACTTGCCATGTGATTAAACTCAATCATCAGTTCCCCTCCTCTCCCTGAAGGTCCAGATTATATCTATGTCTCAAAGCTATTACCCTCTAATTACATAGTTGTCTTCCTGACATAGCCATCCCCCATCCTGAGTTATCTCATCAGCATAAACTTTCAGATGTGGTCCAAGGGTCCCACCATAAATAACAAAGACAATTTAATCATTCAGGAAATTCCAAGGGTTTAGAAGTCACTTCTCAAGAACTAGGAACAAAGCCCAATGAAAATTTTTATTGCACAGGACACTCCCTGGCCTTTGGCTGTGGTTCCCTTATAGAAAAATGAACATATCTGCCTGAGCATCTGCATTGAAGATACCAATGGCCACTGAGTCAATTCCAACTCAAAGTGACCCCACAGAGTTTCCAAGGCTGTAAATCTTTACAGAAGCAGACTGCCTTGTCTTTTTCCCTTACAGTGGCTGGTGGATTCAAACCACCAAACTTTTGGTTAGCAGTCAAATGCCTTAGACACAGCACTACTATAGCATTTATATAATAGATTTAGACATTGCATCAACATGAATATGCATAACATTTGGTGGAGTCAAGATAGAGCAGTAAAGTAGGAAACTTCTTCCTTATAACTCTATAACTAAATTTGACTATAAGAATCAGCATCAAGATGGTTCCAACTTCCCCATTATGCCTGACACCAGCCATCCTATGGCACTGTCTTGTTCTCTACCAGGCTGAAGAACTTATTGCAATGTCCATAAAACTCACAGAAGGATCATGCAATGACAAATTTAATATAACAGAAAAAGATATAAACAAAGGATGAAGATGGTGAGGACTTAGAGGGGGCCAAGAACAGAACCTTATGTCTCAAAAGGGATCCACCTACCCTCCCAAAGTCAGATGTTCACTCTCACCAATCATGAAACTCTTAAACAGAAAACTGTATAATGCCTCTTGGTGGACTTCAATGTCCAGCCACTCTTCTCAATGGAGGATGGTAGATATACCTTGAAAATTAAGAGTTAAAAATTATTAGCACATTACTTGAGTCCAGATCAGTCATTAATACTTAGTCCAGCCCATCATCCAATTATAATAATCAAAATATCTCCCAGAGTGAAGCCACTCAGGTTTGTAGGCTTCCACTCTGTCTTGCTAGATTCCAAAAGCAGTGGTAGTCAACTGGTATCATCAAGTTAAGAGACAGTATCACCCCTTACTCTGAGCTTCTATTGAATCATTGGAGTATTGTATTTTTATGCAAATAATGTGCATGTTATTATTATTATTTATTTTTTTTTGCAAACTGTGCAACTCCCTTACATGTTAGTTTCCTATGTGCGCTATGTGCATTGTATGAGAAAAATTTACAATGTTTGGTAAATAACTTATTTTTACCCTAAGTAATGTGCCCTTTATCCTTGGCTCTGGATAAGTAACCCTTGGAGTAATTAGGGTGCCTTAATCTGTGGACTTCAGGCCACATCTGAGGATTTGTGCTAGTAAGTGGGGGTTGACCAGACCAGAAAAGACTTATCTGGGAAGCTAATACCAACCAGCCTCATGGAGGACTGTCCAATAAAAGCCAGGAACATGAAGGCTCAGAGATCTTTCTGGTCAGTGAAGGGAGGTGATTTGCCCTCTCTGAGACATGGCAGCTCCATATTGGAAAATTTTCTAGACCTCGCCCATCCATCTCTTCCTTGTGATTATCCTGATTTATTTGTATAATATTGGAGGATAGTGTCCTCCTAACTTGTAAGATCTGATCTAACCCCAGGTGCCTAGGGATAGACAGAGAACATGTGGTGGCTGTGTCAGAAATGATAGAGAAGTGGGTTAAAAAAAAAAGGATATGCTTTCTGGAAATTGGCTATACAATGATTCTCATCCATGAAGCTATCATCATAGTTGATGTCAGACTAGTGGGATTCACTTAATAACTCTTATTCATGAAAGTATGTGGTTTGGGAAGAGAAAGGATAAATGGGAGAAGAGGATGATATTCTTTTCTTCTGATTTCTGTGTGGGATAATTACCCAGGGTTCAAGCTGTAGTTGTGCTACAATCAGTTACCAATGGCAATGAGTGGGATTTCGGAGTGGTGGATCCAACCTCCAAGGAATTGGCTCAATGTATGCATAACGAAATAGAGACTAATGAAGAAAGTGTGAAATATACAATTCCTTGATCGCAGTAATCAGTAATAGCTGAAATGAAAGGGAAAGAGAGTGTGAAGACAAATCTGGGCACTGAACCAAGCATCAGTCCAGCAGAGTGATGTCCACTAGCCTCAGGGCCACTCTGAAAAGGGAAAATTATACTGGAACAACAGAAGATACTTTATGACTTCTGGTAACAAAGACAGTAATCCAGGAGAGGGATGGGCAAAACCAAGAAACTATTGAAAGCAGGGGACATAATATAAGCAACTGTTTCATTTTGTGGATCAGTATCCTCAGCTTCCTGAGGAACTTTTACTAAAATTGTTTGTAAGAATGACTGTTTTAGGGGAAGTATCTTTAGTTTTTAATGTAGCAGGATGGAATAATGTGTATGGGTTTATATAAGACAAACAATGCACTATGGAACAATCACAGAGGTCTGTACATGATCCAGGCATATGGCAAGTTATCCCTGAAGATACAGACAACTTGGTGGACTTATGAAAGTTATTTACCCTGGGAGGAAGACTGTCCTTCTCTCTCTATAAATTCCAGGTGGAACACTGCAGATAAAGCATCTGATGTGCTGCATATGCAAGCCATGCTGGATTGATTTTATGAGGATCAGATAATCATCTGCTGAGTTGTTTCTTTGCTGTTGCAAAATCAAGCTAGTGTCCAAGTAGACTTATTGGACCCATAACTTCCTGTTATGGGTCTTACAAATGCAAGAAAGATAAAGGTAACCCAAAAGGTAATGTAAAAAGACAAAGGGGAAGGAAAAAAGACCAGCTTCAGCAGGAGAAAGATCTTTAGGTGATTTCTAAGAAATGGATGAATAAATCAGACATTAATGGAGTTGAGACAGAGGTCTTAATGCAGCACTACTGAGAGCTGGACAAACAGAAACTCCTGTTGGTTCCCCAACTTTAAAAATCTCTAAAAAAAAAAAAAAAAAAATCTATTTACCCCAGTTTGGAGGAATTTTAAAAGTCAAAAGTTAGACATAATCATGAGAAGTCCCACCTGAAAACACTCATGGCTCAAGGGTCTGCAGGTTAATCAAGAAAAGAATTGATGAGGGAGCCATAGTCTTTTGGTTCAACTCTCAACAAGGGCACTGAGGCCATATGCACGTGTGGGAGTGAAATGGCATGGAAGAGGTTAAATTTGGAAGTTTAAAAAGCTTTAAGGTTTTGTGTCTATTTTACCTTAACATATATGAGAATGAATGTTGTGTTTGGCTGGGAAAAGTTTCTCTTACCTTGTTTGATGACCAGAAGGCATATAAATCTGTCCCTTACTCAATACTAATTGGATTTGCTAAATGGGAACCACAAGAATTTCCTGAATCCACACAATTTCAATCACTATAGACACAATGAAGATACCTGGTAGCACAATGGTTAAAGCACTAGGCTGCTAACCAAAAGTGTTCTAACTTACTAGGTGCTCTGTGGGAGAAAGATGTGGCAGTCTGCTTCTGTAAAGATTTATAACCTTGGAAATCCTATAGGTCAGTCCTATACTGTCACTATAAGTCAGAATTGACTCGATGGCTGTGTGTGAACATGGGATGCTGCAGTGGCTCAGAGATGAGCTGAATCTAGACATATCCCTCATCCACACTCTGAGGCACAAGATGCAAAAAAGAACTTTTCAGTCTACCAACAAGAGACCTCACATGGTTAATGGGGCACATTCCCTAGGAGATAGGTCCTACACATAGCTGGCATGTCTGGTGGCTCCAGAGGGCTATAAATGGATACTGACAGGACTGGAAACTTATGAGCTGCACTTTGTATATCAGATGGTGGGTACAAATGCACAAATACTACCAAGGGATTAGGAATAAATGATACTGTACCAATATGGGCTAACAAGTTACATCTCTTCAGACCAAGGAACACACTTTACAAATCATAGTGTTCAATAATAAACCAAAAAACATCATATTAAATGGAAACACCAATTTGCATATCATCCTCAAAATACAGATTTGGTAGAGAATTGGGATGGGCAAGTGAATTTTTTTTGTCTAAAACAAGGAGATAGAAAAGAACAAAAATTTGGCTTACATACCTTCATGAATGTGTGCTCACACTTAAATGAGACAACCAAGGGAGGACCACCACTGGACAGATTCCTGTTTTTCTGGGGTGCCTGGGGAAGAAGGGGTTAAGGAGGATATATGACTGTATAATTCTTCCCATATCACTTCAAATATATTTTTTCCTTCCTGATGGTATAGTTCGAGGACCAGGAATGCAGCTATGGGTCAAGGTGATACCTAAACAAGAAACTGCAGAGGATTCTGGAAAGATGGCTGCATAAACATACCATTATTATGACCTTCTGCAAGAAATACAACAAAAAAACAGTACTTAACCTTGAAGGACTCTGAATTAGAGAGAAGAGGACAGTAGTGGGGAGCTGTAGACAAGCAAGAATCAATTAATCAATGAGTCAATGCAATAGGAAAATCTCTTCTCCCACCATCCTTGCCCCTTCCCCCAGCTACATGGGCCACTGGCTACTGTGAAGTAGGGAAGCAATCCTAGAAAAAGAGCCTATATCCCTAACCACCACATTCCCTGCCTTTTCAAAGAAATAAGATCCCAAAGTTTCTGCTGTAAAATCAACAAGGGAGACTTCCCAAGAGCTGTGTTTGCAGCATGCCAGTTCCTCCCTCAACTAGATACTGTCAGCTGTGAATT
Organism: Orycteropus afer afer; assembly: GCF_000298275.1. Classification (NCBI taxonomy): domain Eukaryota; kingdom Metazoa; phylum Chordata; class Mammalia; order Tubulidentata; family Orycteropodidae; genus Orycteropus; species Orycteropus afer. The sequence goes on from NW_006922181.1 coordinate 780,768, forward strand.
GTTACAGAAGGCCCCACCAGTATGGTCTTCTCCCATAGTCAACACTCTACATACCTTCCTGCACATTTCATAGCTCGGCATTCTGTAACTAACAGGCCAGACCTCCCTGGTGTCAGTTTAGGTCTGTCTGACTCCCCTTTTGGTAGGCAGTGAGAACTGCTAGCTGAGGCTACTGTGTGCTAGAAAGCTGGCTTCTTGAGTGGAGACTGCACACAAAGTCAACATATGATGAGGGGTTAGAGGGCTCAGATAGCAAGAAGACAGAACTCCCTGGGAGTCTGTTCAGAACATGAAAGCTCCTCCCCCACCCAGTTATAGTCAGCTACAAGGCTTCGTTGAATTACTACAGAAGGATCACCCCAGAGGAGCCTGCTCCAGTCATCAGCACTCTATTTGCCTCCCTGTGCACTCCGTAGCTCAGGACTTTGAAACCAACAAGATAGAGCTCCATGGGGGTCAACTGAGGTCAGTCTATCCTCACTTCTGGTTGGTGATGAAGACTGCTGACTGAGGTTGCTATGTGCTAGGAGACAAGTGTCTTGAGTATAGCCTATGCTCACAGTCAACAATCTACTGGGTAGGGGACTCTGACAGAAATAAGACAGACCTTTATGGGGATCTGATTGGAGTGTGTGGCAATCCACTCCAGCACCCAAAAACTGTTGTTTGGCAAGAATTGCTACAGAGGCCATTGCAATAGAATCTGCACCCAAAAATTGCAAATCTGTCCACATCCCGGCATACCCTGTAGCTCAGGCTCCCAAAACCAATAAGACAGACCTCCCTAGGGATTAATTGGAGTTTGTCTGTCCCCTCATTCCAGTTGGCACTGAGGACTACTGACTGAGGCTGCTATGTGCTAGGAAGCAAGCATCTTGAATGGAAGCTGCACTCACAGCCAATAATGTACTAGGGGGACACTGACTGCAAAAGGCAGACCTCCCTATGGGTTCAAATGAACTGTGACACCACCAACCCATCCATCTAGTAACTATTGGTTTGTAGGCTGCTGGGAATTGCTACAGAAGGCCCCTGCAGTGGAGTCTGCTCCCATAGACAGCTCTCTGTCAGCCTCCCTGTACAAAGCACAGTTCAGGCCCCAAAAACCAACAGAAGACCTCCCTGGGGGTCAGTTCAGGTCAATCTCCTTCCCCTTTCAATTAGTGCTGAGGATTGCTAACTGAGGCTGCTCTGTGCTAGGAAACAGGCATCTTGAGTGGAGGCTACACCCACAGCCAACTTACTATGGGAGCGAGATGTGGGCTCTGGTAGCAACAAGGTAGACCTCCCTGGATGTCCATTTGGAGCATTACAGTCCTTCCTCAATCTGGTAACTGTTGGCTGCTTGACTAATCTGAACTCATCCATAAGATTCCCTACAGTGGGATCCAGGAGGTGGGTAACTTAAATGGAGATGCCTCCCCCAACCACCACAGGTTCCCTGGGACTCTGAAAACCAGTAAGAGAAATCCTGGAAGTCCTTCTGAGGATTTCCAGCACCTCCTCCTTCTGAAATGAAAGAAAGTCAGCCTGTGCTTCCTTTGAATATCAGCTCAAAAATAAGAAACCCCCACAGTGCAAGGAAGGAAGGCTTGGGCAAAACCAGAGAGCAATACACAGCCTCAAAGGGGGCTTTGAGGATGTGAGTTTTCAGACCGAAAATGTGGTTGCAAAAACAGTGTATCTGGGAAAATAATAACAGAAAATTTCCCCAATCTGGCAAAGGACATGAATCTGCAAATCCAAGAAGCTCACAGAACTCCAAGCAAGGTAAACCCAAGATATCTACACTGAGACACATCATAGGCACTGAAAAAGTAAGAATAAAGAGAGAGTCATGAAAGCAGCGAGAGAAAAGCAAATAGTCACATACAAAAAAATTCCCGCTAAGATTACAAAAGATTCCCACTAAGATTAAGCAGGAGCTCCGATAGCGTAGTGGCCAAGGCATTTGACTGTCAGTTCAAAGCCATCAACCACTTCTCGGAAGGAAGTTTGGGCAATCTACTTCAGTAGTGATACTGCCTCGGAAACCCAAAGAGGGGTCACTGTGAGTCGGGTCCAACTCAATGGCAAATAACAACAAGATTAAGTGTCAATTTCTCTTCAGAAACACTGGAGGACAGAAGGAATGATATATTTAAAGTGCTGAAAGGAAAAAAAATCTGTCAACCAAGAATAATATACCCAGTGAAATTGTCCTTCAAGAAGGAGGGGGAAATTAAAACATTCTCAGACAAACTGAGCTGAATGAGTTCATATTCACCAGGTCAGCCCTACCAAAAATACTAATGGGGGTTTTGAAGATGGAAAGCAAAAGACACCAGAAAGTAATTCAAAGTCATACAGGAAAAGATTCCTAATAATGGGAATTGCATGGCAAGTACCCAAGTATACACACACACACACACATATATATATATATATGTATATATATATATATATACACATACATATACATATTTATTTATATGCATATATATACATGTTGCTGTTATGTGCTGTCCAGTCAGACCTGACTCATAGTGACCCCTCTTTAGGTTTCTGAGGCAGTACCACTACAGAAGTAGATTGCCCCATCTTCCTTCTGAGGAGTGGCTGGTGGGTTTGAACCGCCAGCCTTATGGTTAGCAGTCAAGTGCCTTAGGCACTATGCTACCAGAGCTCCTTATATATATACATATATATGTGTGTGTGTGTGTGTGTATACATACATATATATATACATATTCACACACATACACAAAAAAAAACCCAAACTCACTGCCATCCATTCAATCCTGACTCATAGCGACCCCTGCTTTGATTTCTGAGGTGCTATTACTAATCTTCCTTCCAAGGAGTGGCTTAATCTTCCTTCCAAGGAGTGGCTGGTGGATTTGAACTGCCATCCTTCTCATTAGTAGTCAAATGCCTTAGGCACTATGCCTAAGTCAACTTTGACACATAGAGCTGTAAATTTTTATGAAAGCATACTGCCCATCTTTCTTCCATGGAGCATCTGGTGGGTTCACACCACCAACATTTTGGGTAGTGGATAAAGGCCTTAACCACTATACAACCAGAGCTCCTTATAGACAAGTATAAGAGCTAGTAATAAGTTATTCATGACTGATACTTCTAATTGTTTTTTCCTTCCTCCTTTATTTATTTATTTTTACTTTTACTTTGGTGAAAACATACACAAGACATTCACCAACATAGTAACTTCCACATTTAAACCTCAGGGACATTGATGACATTTTTCATATTGTGCCACATTATTGATAGCCTCCTCCAAAATATTCCACCACCATTAGCATAAACTCAATGACCCATTAGCATAAACTCAATGATTTTGTTGAGGAAAAATCCTCAACAAAATCCTAGCCAGTAGAATCCAACACTACATGAAAAAAATAATGCATCATGACCAAGTCGGATTCATCACCATAGAAGGAAGAAGAGGCCATTCATTTCTCAAAGAATTGGCCAGTGAAAACTATATGAATAACAGTGAAACACTGTCTGATATATTACTGGAAAACTTTATGAATAGCCCTGAAACATTGTCCAATAAAGAACCCCCTCAGGTCAGAAGGCACTCATAATACAGCTGGGGAAGAGCTACCCTGGTAACTACTAATAATCAGTGTTTTCTATATAAACTAAAAAAAAAAAAAAAAAACCACTGCCATTAAGTCAGATCCCACTCATAGAGACCCCTCCTTGGGTTTCTGAGGCAGCATCACTACAGAATTAGATTGCCCATCTTCCTTCTGAGGAGTGGCTGGTGAGTTTGAACCACTAGCCTTCTGGTTAACAGTTAAATTTTTTAAACCTATCTAGTATCTAGGCATTTTCTCTCCCCTCCCTTCTCAGGTAACCAACAAAGAAAATTTCTTTCCATGTATAAAGCTTCCTTTGACTTTTTACAATAGTGGACTAATACAATATCTGTCCTTCTGTGATTTACCTATTTCACTCAGCATATTGTCCTCCAAATCCATCCATGTTATGCAGTGTTTTGAAGATTCTACATTATTCTTTAGTGTTGCATAGTATTCCATGTGTGCATGTACATTTTTTCTTTATCCATTTCCTGGTTGATGGGTTGAACAATTTCTCTCAGAAAGATCAGCACAAGACTGGTGCCCATGAAGCAGAGGTTAAAGATGTCCCAAATGTCAAAACTACCATGCTACTCCATCATTTCAGACATTAACTCCTCCTCCTCCTCCCAGTAATTTCCCCCATCTTAGGGTTCTATATTTTGCTGAAACGCCTCACAGAACTCACAGACACTCAAGGGTTCGTCTCACATAGTAGTGGTGGAGGCTGGCAGGCTGGCGAGTCCCAGGCTCATAAGTAAGTCTGAAGGACGCTCCCAATTCTTCGGGTTTGATGAACCTCGATCAGCAGATCAGATGACGGCTGCTGTCCCAAATCCAGAGGTGAGATGAGGATGAGCCAAGACACAAAACCCGAGCAAGAGGAGGGTGAACCTTCCCAGGAGATTCATAGGTATACCCTCAAGGAAGCTAAGGCTGGTGATTTGAATTATACCCTCCAGCAAGGCAGGACTCAAGATACATTCCACCTGTGTTGCCCCAACAGAAATGACCTACATGGATGGCTTTTACAATCAGCAGCTCAAGGCAAATCCCATGACAGAGTTGATTGCCAGTCATTATAGGGAAGTTGGTACCTGACCTTAACTACCACACCACCCCAAACAGGCATGGATAATAGGATCTACAACACATCACAGAATGGAGGACAATGGCTACAAGGGCCACATCAAGCAATTCACTGCAGGCAGTTAGGTTGTTTCCATCTCTTTGCTACTGTGAACAGTGCTGCAGTAAACATGAGTGTGCATATACCTATTCATGTCCTGCCTCTTACTTCTTTAGCATTTATACCTAGTAATGGGATTGCTGAATCAAATGGTATATATCTATTTCCAACTATTTAAGCAATCGCCATACTGATTTCCACAGTGGTTGTAAAATTTTACAGTCCTGCCAGCAGTGTATGAGGGTCCCAATCTCTCCACATCCTTGTCAATATTTGTTATTTTCTGTCTTGTTGAACTTGCTGTTAATGCTGGGGTGAGATTGTATCTCATGGTTGTTTTGATTTGTATCTCTCTAATAGCTAATGATTGTGAACATTTCTTCATGTGTTTGTTGGCGTCCTGAATATCTTCTTTGGTGAAGTGTCTATTCATGTGGTCTGCCCATTTTTAAAATGGATTGTTTCTCTTTTTTATGTTCAGGTGTTAGAGTTTTACATAAATTTTAGAGATAAGTCCCTTGTGTCACATATGTTATTACCAAATATTTTTTCCCAATCTGTAGGTTCTCTTTTGACTCTTTTGGAGAAGTCTTTGGAAGCACATAAACATTTAATTTTTAGAAGGTCCCAATAATGTAGTTTATTTTCTGTTTTTTGTGCATCTTAGTTTATGCTTGTTTTATTCCATAAATTAGGGCCCCTGATTTGCCTCTATTTTTTCTTTGATGAACTTTATAGTTTTAGGTTTCACTTTTAAGTCTTTGATCCATCTGGAGTTGATTCTTGTGTATGGTGTGAGGTATGGATCTTATTTCATTTTTCTGCAAATAGATATCTAGTTTTTCTAACACCATTTGTGAAAAACACTATCTCTTCCCAATTTAATGAATTTCAACACTTTGTCAAATATCAGCTGACCATAGGTCATGATGCATTATTTATAGACATATTTCTGGGTTCTCAAGTTTGTCCCACTGATCTACATGTCTGTCATTGTATCAGTAGAGGCTGTTTTTGCTACTATCACTGTATAGTAAGTTTTGAGATCTAGGACTGTTATACCTCCTACTTTGTTTTTCTTCAGTAGTGCTTTGCTTATCTGAGGTGTATTTCTTTCCATATAAAATTATGGAATTTATTATATGGAATTTTTATATGGAATTTCCATACAAATTATGGAAATTTTATTATGGAATTTCCATATAAAATTATGGAATTTTTATATGGAGTTTCCATATAAAATTATGGAATATTTATATGCAATTTCCATACAAAATTATGGAATTTTTATATGCAATTTCCATACCAAATTATGGAATTTTTATATGCAATTTCCATTATAAAATTATGGAATTTATTATAATAAAATTATTATAAAACACCAATCCTAGTCAAACTGTTGCAAACACCTTTGCTCTTCAGCCTTTTAAAGAGGTGTTTTGCAGAAGATTTGCCCAATGAAATATGTCATCTTCTGTCTTGACTGCTGCTTCCATTGGTGTTGACTGTGGAACCAAGTCATATGAAATCCCTGACAACTTCAATCCTAGCCAGTAGAATCCAACACTATATGAAAAAAATAATGCATCATGACCAAGTTGGATTCACTACCACAGAAGAAGGAAGAGCCCATTCATTTCTCAAAGAGTTGTCCAGAGAAAACTATATGATTAGCAGTGAGACACTGTCTGGTATATTACTGGAAAACTTTATTAATAGCCCTGAAACATTGTCCAATAAAGAACCAGAAGATGAGCCCCTTAGGTGAGAAGGTACTCAAAATACAGCTGGGGAAGAGCTGCCTCAACAAAGTATTAGTTGTTGTTGTTGTTATGTACCATCAAGTCGAACCCGACTCATAGTGACTCCTCCTTGGGTTTCCGAGGCAGTATCACTACGAAAGTAGATTTACCCATCTTCCTTCCAAGGAGTGGCTGGTGGGTTTGAACCACCAGCCTTCTGGTTAACAGTCAAGTGCCTTAGGCACTATGCTACCAGAGCTCCCTCAAAGTAGAGCTGACCTTAATGATCTAGGTGGAGTAAAGTTTTTGAGACTTCCATTTGCTAATGTGGCACCACTCAAAATGAGAAGAAGTACATGCAATCATCCATTAATAATTGGAACATGGAATGTACAAAGTATGACTCTTGAATAATTATAAGCTGTCAAAAATGAAATGGAATGCGTAAGGAGTGATATCCTAGGCATTGTTGTTGTTGTTGTTGTTGTTGTTATGTGCCATTGAGTCATCTCCAACTCATAATGACCCCTCCTTGGGTTTTTGAGGTGGTATCTCTACGGAAGTAGATTGCCCATTCCTCCTTCCAAGGATTGGCTGGTGAGTTTGAACCACCAACCCTTTGTTTAACAGTCAAGTGCCTTAGGCACTACACCACTAGAGTGGAAATGGACATGATTTGGCTATTTTGAATCAGACAACCATATGATCTACTATTCTGGGAATGACAAATTGAAGAAGAATGGCGTGGCATTCATCATCACAACGAATGTTTCAAGATCTATCCAGAAATACAATACTGTCAGTGATAGGATAATATCCATACATCTACAAGGAAATGAGTTAATCCTACTATTATTCAAATTTATGCACTAACCACCAAAGCCAGAGATGAGGCAATTGAAGATTTTTACCAATTTGTGCAGTCTAAAATTGACCAAATATGCAATCAAGATGTCTTGATTTTCACTATTGACTGGAATGCAAAAGTTGGATATGAAGAAGAATTACCAGAAGTTGGAAAATATGGCCTTTGTGATAGAAATAATGCTGAAGATCACATGACAGAACTTTGTAAAACCAATGATTTATTCATTGGAAATATATTTTTTCAACAACATAAATGGTGGCTACACATGTGGACTTCACCTGATGGAGTGCACAGGAATCAAATCAACTGCATCTCTGGCAAGAGACAATGGAGAAGCTCAATATCTTCAGCCAAAACCAGGCCAGGAGCTGATTGTGGAACAGACCATCAACTGCTCATTGGAAAGTTCAAGTTAAAGCTGAAGACAATTAAAACAAATTCACAAGAGCCAATATATGACCTTGATTATATCCTTCCTGAATTTAGAGACCATCTAAAGAATAGATTTGATACATTGAACGCAAATGACCAAAAACCAGAGGAATTGTGGGATGACATCAAGAACATCATCCATGAAGAAAGCAAAAGGTCATTCAAAAGACAAGAAAGGAAGAAAAAAACAAAATGCATGTCAAAAAAGGCTCTGAAACTTACCTTTGAACAGAGTAGCTAAAGTGGATGGAAGAATCGACAGGATAAAACAGTTGAACAGAAGATTTCAAAGAGCAGCTCAAGAAGACAAGGTCAATTATTATAATGAAATGTGAAAAGACCTGGAGTTAGAAAACTGAACGAGAAAAACACACTTGTCATTTCTCAAGCTGAAAGAACTGAGGAAAAAATTTAAGACTCCAGTTGCAATACTGAAAGATTCTTTGGGCAATATATTGAATGATGCAGGAAGCATCAAAAGAAGATGGAAGGATTACACAGAGTCACTATATCAAAAAGAATTGGTTAATGTTCATCCATTTCAGGAGTTGGCATATGATCAGGAACCAATAGTATTGAAGGAAGAAGTCGAAGCTGCACTGAAGGAATGGGTGAAGACTGAAGCTCCAGGAATTGACAGAATACCCATTGAGATGTTTCAACAAACAGATGCCATGCTGGAGGCACTCACTCGTCTATGCCAATAAATTTGTGGGACAGCTACCTGGACAATTGACTAAAAGAGATCCATATGTGTACCCATTGCAAAGAACAGTGATACAACAGAATGTGGAAATTATCTAACAATATCATTAATATCACATGCAAGTAAAATCTTGCTGAAGATAATTCAAAAATGGTTGTAGCAGTATATTGACAGAGAACTTCCAGAAATGCAAGCTAGATTCAGAAGAGGACGTGGAATGAGAGATATCATTGCTTATGTCAGATAGATCTTGGCTCAAAGCAAAGAGTACCAGAAAAAAATGTTTATTTGTATTTTAATGACTGTGAAAAAGCATTGGATTGTGTGAATCATAACAAATAATGGATAACACTGAGAAGAATGGGAATTCCAGAACACTTAATTGAGCTCATGAGGAATATTTATACAGACCAGGAGGCTGTTGTTCAAGCAGAACAAGGGGATACTGCATGGTTTAAAAATCAGGAAGGGTGGTGTCAGAGTTGTATACTTTCACCATACTTATTCAATCTGTATGCTGAACAAATAATCCAAGAATCTGGACTATATGAATAAGAGCATGGCATCAGGATTGGAGAAAGGGTCATCACAACTTTGCTTGCTGAAAGTAAGGATGACTTGAAGCACTTACTGATGAAGATTAAAGACTATAGTTTGCAGTATGGAATATGCCTCAACATACCAAACAAACAAAAAACTCACTGCCACAGAGTTGGATCCAAGTCATAGCGACCTCTCCTTGGGTTTCTGAGGTGGTATCACTATGGAAGTAGATTGCCCAATCTTCCTTCCAAGGGGTGGCTGGTGGGCTTGAACCACCTGCCTTCTGGTTAGCAGTCAAATGCCTTAGGCACTATGCCACAAGAGCTCCCTCAACATACAGAAAATGAAAATCCTCACAACGGGACCAATAAGCAGCATCATGATAAGTGGAGAAAAGATTGAAATTGTCAGGGATTTCATACAACTTGGTTCCACAATCAACACCAATGCAAGCAGCAGTCAAGACATCAGACAATGTATTGCACTTAGTAAATCTGCTGCAAAACACCTCTGAAGAGCAAAGGTGTCTCTTGAAAGACAAAGGTGTGTCTAACCCAAGCCATGGTATTTGCAGTCACCTCGTATGATGTGAGAGCTGAACAATTAATAAGGAAAACCTAAGAAGAGGTGATGCTTTTGTGTAGTGGTGTTGGCAAAGAATACTGAAAGTATCATGGACTGCTAAAAGAACTAACAAACCTGTCCTGGACGAAGAGCAGCTGGAATGCTCCTTGGAAGTGAGCAAGGCTAGACTTCATCTGACCTACTTTGGTCATGTTGTCAGAAAGGACCATTTCCTGGAGAAGGATATCAAGCTCGGTAAAGTGGAAGGTCAATGAAAAAGGGGAAGGTCCTCAACGACATGGATTGACAGAGTGATGGCAACAATGTGATCAGGTATAGCAAGAATTGTGAGGCTGGCACAGGAGTGGGCAGTGTTTCCTTCTGTTTTACATGCAGTCACTATGAGTTGGAGCCAACTTGACAGCACCTAACAATAACAACAAGTGGAATTCATGCCAGGCATGCAAGGATGATTCTACATTAGAAAAAACAATTAAAGTAATCCATGACATAAATAAAACAAAGGAAAAGGAGCACATGATAATATCAATTGATGCAGAAAAGATATTTGATGAAATCCAACAACCAGTCCTGATTTTAAAAATACTCAGAAAAATAAGAAAAGAAGGGAAATCCCTCAACATAATAAAGAGCATATATGCATATAATGCAGCATACATTATTCTCAATGGAGAGAAAATGAAATCATTCC
>NW_006922181.1:791523-793139 GCF_000298275.1 Orycteropus afer afer
CAAAAGGATAAAATATTTAGTAATAAATCTTACCAGGGACACAAAAGACCTACACAAAGAAAATTACAAAACACTACTACAAAAATCTATGAGAGACATACATAAAAGGAAGAACATACAATGTATATGGATAGGATAACTGAACATTGTGAAAATGTCTATATTATCCAAAGCAATCTATACATTCAATGTAATCCCAATCCAGATTCCATCAGCATTCTTTAAGGATATGGAAAAAACAATCACTAATTTTATATAGCATGGTAAGAGATCTCAGATAAGCAAAGCACTACTGAAGAAAAACAAAGTAGGAGGTCTCACACTCCCTGATCTTAAAACCTGCTACAAAACATTGCTAATAAAATATCCTGGTATTGGTACAATGATAGACACATAGACCAGTGGAACAAAACTGAGAATGCAGAATTAGAGCCATCCAGCTATCAATAGCTGATCTTTGACAAAGGGCCAAAGGCAGTAAAATGGAAAAGAGATAATCTCTTTAACAAATGGTGCTGGCAAAACTGTTTATCCATTTGCAGAAAAATGAAACATCTCACACCATATACAGAAACTAACTCAAAATGGATCAAAGACCTAAATGTAATACCTAAAATTATAAATATTATCAGAGAAAAAAATAGGGCCAAATTTAGTGGCCCTAAGTTATGGCAAAAATAGATGATCAAACATAACCAAAAATGCACAAGCAGCAACTAACATAGTGATAAGAAAATCCATAAACAAAATCAACTTGGCCCAGAAAAATATGTGGAACAAAGAAACCATAAATACCACACACACACACACAACAGCAAAATTAGACCCAGTAAATTCATATCTATCAATAATTATGATGAAGCTAAATGGATGGAATGAACCATTTAAGAGACTGAGAGTAGCAGAATAGATAAGAAAACATAACCTATCAAACATGCTATCTACAAGAGACCCAGCTACACATAAAGATGAAAATGAGCTAAAAATCGTAGTCAAAACAGCCTGGTGTTGGTACAATGACAGACACATAGACCAGTGGAACAGAATTGAGAACCCAGAAATAGATCCATTCACCTATGGACAACTGATCTTTGACAAAGGGCTGAAATCCATTCAATGGGGAAAAGATAGTCTCTTTCACAATTGGCACTGCAGAAACTGGTTATCCATTTACAGAAAAATGAAACAAGATCCATACCTCACACCATACACAAAAACTAACTCCAGATGGATCAAAGACTTAAATGTGAAAACTAAAACTATAAATTTCATCAAGGAAAAAATAGGGGCAAACTTAGGGACCCTGATTTATGGCTTAAATAGACTATCAAGCATGACCCAAAATGCACAAACAGTAGAAGTTAAACCAGATGATTGGGACCTTCTAAAAATTTAATTTGCATGTGTTCAAAAGACTTCTGCACAAGAGTAAAAAGAGAACTTACAGGCTGGGAAAAATATTTGGCAATGACATATCTGACAAGTGACTTATCTCTAAAATTTATAGAAAACTCCAACACCTAAACATCAAAAAGATTAACAATCCAATTCAAAAATGGGCAGAAGACATGAGTAGGCACTTCACCAAAGAAGATACTCAGGTGGCTAACAAATAC
>NW_006922181.1:801204-822124 GCF_000298275.1 Orycteropus afer afer
GGGGTCTTAAAAGCTTGCAAGTGGCCATCTAGGTGCAACAATGAGTCTCTCCTTGTCCAGAGCAAAGAAGAATGTAGAAAACCAAAGATGCACAGAAACAATTGGTTCAAGGGACTAGTGGACCGTGCAAACCTCAGCCTATATGACCATGCAACCAGAAAAACTAGATGGTGCCAGGCTACCACAGTCAACCACTAGGAAAAGGATCAGTGCAGGAGATCCTAGACAGAGTGGGAGAACAATATGGAACAAAACTCAAAATCATTTAAAAAATAAATAAAATAGGTTTACTGGTCCAATAGAGCCCCTGAGACTATAGCCTTAGTTACCCTTCAGTTCTGGAATTGAACTCACTCCCGTGGTTTCCAGCCATAAAATAGATGGGCATATAGGGTAAAAAATTTACTTCAGGTAGATACATTCCTTAGAAAGATTAATCATGGGAGAACAGAAGGGCAATATTTGCACAGGGAGATAGCTCAGGGAGCAGGAATGGGCAGGAATGCATAGGAAAGAAGGACACAGGGAAGAGGTAACTACAGGGAGGAAGTGGGAAGAGAGCATTTACATTGTGGGGAATTGCAGTCAATGTCATGAAACAAAATGTGTATGAAATGCTGTATGAAAAATGAATTTGCTCTGTAAACTTTCACCCAAATCACAATAAACATTTTTTTTAAAAAAGCTAAAAATTAAAGGTTGCAAATAAATACATCTAGCAAATGGCAACCAAAAACGAGTGGAAGTGGCAAAATTAGTTTCTAATAAAATAGACTTGAAGGCAAAAAACAGCAAAAGATACAAAGACATTAGATAATGATTAGAGGATCAACCCAACGAGAGGACATAACCATATCTACAAACCCAATGAAAGAGCCTCAAAATGCATAAATCAAACTTTAATAGAATTGAGAAGAAATCCACAATAATAGTAGGAGACTTTAATAGACCACATTCGATGAAAGACAGAACTAGAAAAAACTCAACAAAGTTATAGAAGATCTAAAGAACACAATCAACCAATTAGATCTCATAGATATATACAGAATACTCCACCCAACAACAGCACAATATACTTTTTTGCCTGTGCACATGGAACATTCTCCAGAATAGACCATATGTTAGGCCACAAAGCAGCCTCAATAAATTTAAAAACATCAAAATACTGCAAAGTTCTACACAGATCACAATGCTATAAAATAAAAAACAACAGAAAAATGAAAGGAAAAAATAAATACATAGAAACTGAATAATACACTGCTTAAAAACTACTGGATAATAGGAGAAACTCACAAAATGAAATAAAAAAATTCATTGAATCAATTGAGAATGAAGACACAAGGTACCAGAATCTTTGGGGCATAACAAAAGCAATGCTCAGAGGACAATTTATAGCAATAAATTCATGCATCAAAAAAGAAGGAACCAAACATCTCCAACCACTAGAAAATGAATGGCAAAAATAAGCCTACAGCTCTCTCTTTTTCTCTTCTTCCCTTCTTCCTCTTTCTTTCTTCTTCTCTTCTTCCTCTTCTCCTCTTCTTCCTCTTCTTCCTCCTCTTCTTCTTCTGTCCTTCCTCAGTGCAGGTGCCCTTTCGCCTCTTTAATAAAATCTCCTGTCAGGTACCTGGTGTGTGGCGTGGTCGTTGAGTGCTGACAGAGCTCTAACATTGGTGTCAGAAGCAGGATTGCTGGTGCCCCGATTCCTCATTGGAGGGTCCAGAACCCCCCATTTCCTTGGCACTCTGACCTGCCCCCCAGCACCTGCGACCATCTTCCCTGGCGCCTTCCCAGCAAACAACACTGGCAAATCATCACCTTCGCCCCAGCCTGGGTAAGTCCTCTAACGACAGCTCGGGTATCTGAGTCCTAAGTCCTGGTGACTAGAAAAACAAGACTCCACTCCAGAGCGCAAACCAGGTACCAGGTTTTGTGTCTCCCCACCATGAGTCCAGGACTCACTGGGACAAGTTCGGGACTTGTCTGTTCCGCCCCCACCTGCTGCAGGGACGCCTCAGAAGGTGGTGTGGCCCCCATTTTCAAGCCCTCTCCCCATGGTGGGACGCCTCCACGAGGAGCCTAGGCTTCCATACTTAGGACCGGGTCCTAAGCTGGGGCACGCGATCTGAACTTTGAGAAACGTCTTAAGTTATAGGCGCTGCCCTTTGTCTTGCTTCTGGTCACCATGGGCTCTGGATCCTCTATACCCGCAGACTCTCCCCTGGGGTGTTTGTTACGGAACCTTGAAGGCTTAGATTTAAAGCCCAAGTGTCTCATATGTTTGTCCACTCAACTTTGGCCCCAATATAAATTGGACAACCAAAACGTTTGGCCGGCTTAAGGCTCAATTGAATCTGGTCTAATTCGAGACCTGTATAACATTTGTGAGTGCCAAGGAAAATGGCCGGAGATTAATTCAAGGCTTTTCTTCTCTCCATAGTCAACCTTCCCTCTGCTAGCTAGCTAATCAACAATCCCCTCCCCTTTGAGTCTGGCGGCCATCTCGACCAACAGATGATCTTCCCCCTTATCAGGGAGAGCCACAAGCAGCTCCACCCCAGGCTCTAGTTCCTCACTCATCCCCCCCCAAGCCCACAAGAGCCTCCCACTCCTTCCCCTTCTCCTCCTTTTCCCTCCACCCCTCCCTGCATGCCAACTCCACCCATCAGTCGCTCCAAGGCCCAGAAGTCATCTGACCCTGAAGTTTCTCAGTCTGCCTACATGATGGCGCCCTTGCAAGAGGATGCCGGAGCTGAGGGAATTGTTCAAGTCCATATCCCTTTTCCAATGGCTGAGCTGGCTTTCATTCAGTCTAGGCTTGGATCTTTCACTTTGACTCTGCAACCTTTATCAAACAATTTCAACTCCTGACACAATCATACCAGCTAACCTATCATGATATTTTTTGTTGTCCTAACCCATTCACTTGTCCCTGAGGAGAACAAAAGAGTGCTGGAGCAGGCCCATGCCCATGCAGATCAAGAACACCTCACAAACAATCATCACCCAGCAGGCACAGACGCTGTCCCCGATCAAGACCCAAAATGGGACTACAATACTCAGGCAGGTACCAACGCCAGAAACAGGTCCGCCAGATATCTACCCAAATTTTGCGACAGACAGCAAACCAAATGATCCTTCAAGCCAAAGACCTGGAAGAGATTCCCTTGCGCTCATGGAGACCACCCAACTAATAAGATACCTTGGCCACCTAGGCTCCACTGTTTCCCTGTTCTTGCTTCCCTCCCCTAATCGTTGCAACCCAGCCTGTCTTACAGGTCCCAGAACACCAGATGCCAAACATGTCCAGCCAACCCCTGAGAGTCGACACCTTTAGAAGCCTCTTCTTCGAGGATCTCTACATACTACAAATCACCAACCAGGCAAAACAACACAGCATCTCTGAAGTTGAAGCAAAAGAAAACTGGTTTTGGTACTACAAGAGACAAACTCCAGAGCATGTATAGACTGGAAGGCCCCGCTTCCAAAGACGCCGCGCCCCTCACCAGCAGGAAGCAGCTCTAGAAGCTTGACCTTTGCCCCTTTTCCCACAAAAGCGGGCCCTTCTTTTTTTCCTTTTAAAAAACCAAAGAGGAGGCAATGTTAGAGATATGCCACGCCATCTTGCGTGGCTCTTCCGGGTTCTTCTTCATTCCCTGCTGCCCCACCCAAGGTCATAATTCAGTTAAAGGAGGTAGAAACTGAGCTTCCTGCAAGGCGCGAATTTTAAAAGGCAACATACCCTCTGATAGGTTAAGACCTCTTCCCCCAGCTCTGATGTACAACCTCCTAACCCCAGGTCTATATAAGACCACCCTCTCCCCTCTTTTTCCTCTCTCTTCTTCTCTTCTTCCCTTCTTCCTCTTTCTTTCTTCTTCTCTTCTTCCTCTCCTCCTCTTCTTCCTCTTCTTCTTCCTCCTCTTCTTCTTCTGTCCTTCCTCAGTGCAGGTGCCCTTTCACCTCTTTAATAAAATCTCCTGTCGGGTAAAAAATAATAATAATAATAATAAATAAATAGATAGATAAGCCTACAGTCACCAGAAGAAAGGAAATGATAAAGATTAGAACAGAAAAATATGAAGCAGAAAAACAATAGAAAGAATCAACAATGCTAGAATGTGTTTCTTTGAAAAGATTAATAAAGTTGACAAACCACCAGCAAATTTAACAAAGGAGAAGGAGAAAATGCAAGTAACACAATAAGAAATGAAAGAGGAATGTCTCAACAGAATGAACTGACATTATAAGGTTAATAACAAAATACTGTACGGAACTGTACTGCAACAAATCTGAATACTTATATTGTTCTTGTTGTTGTTATGTGCTGTCGAGTTGGTCCCGACTCATAGCGACTCCTCTCTGGGTTACCAAGGCAGTATCACTATGGAAGTAGATTGCCCCATCTTCCTTCAGAGGAGTGGCTGGTGGGTTTGAACTGCCAGTCTTCTGGTTAGCAGTCAAGTGCTACAAGAGCTCCTTACAATACCTATAAGAATACCTATGAGAAATGGACAAATTCCTGGAAAGATGCTACATACCCAAACCAACACAATCTGGGGTAGAAAATTGAAATACATTGTCAAATTCCACTAAACATTCAAAGAGTTGTTGTTACATTCAAAGAGTAGGTGACATTAATTCTACTCAAACTATTCCAGAATATAGAAAAAGATGTTATACTCCTGAACCCATTCTATGAAGCAAGCATAATCCTAACACCAAAGCCAGGCAAAACACCACTAAAAAAAATAAAATTATGGGCCAGTATCTTTCATGAACATAGATGCAAAAGTTCTTAACAAATATTTAGCTAATAGAATCCAACAATAAATAAAAAGAAATAATACATCATGGCCAAATGGGATTTATTTCAGGTATGCAAGGATGTTTCAACATTGGAAAAACAATCAATGTAATCCACCACATAAATGAAACAAAGGAAAAAAGCCACATAATCATATCTATCCCTGAAGAAATGGCATTTGACAAAATCTAACATTCTTTGTTGATAGAAAACCATCAGAAGATTAGGAATAGAAGGGAAATTCCTCCTATAATTGTATATAGTTGGCATATACACAAAGCCAATGGTAACATATTATTCTCAAAGGAGAAAGACTGAAAACATTCTCCTTGTGGATGGGAACCAGATAAGAATGCCCTGTATCCAATATTGTATTGGAGTCCTAGACAGAGCAATAAGGCAAGAAATGGAAATTAAAGGCATCCAAATTGGCAAAGGAGAAGTATAAAATTATCCGTATTTGAAGATGATATGATGCTATACATAAAAAACCCCATTGACTCAACAAGAAAACTAATGGAATTACATGAAGGATTCAGCAAAATGGCAAGGTAAAAAAATCAATATGAAAAATCAGTCAGATCCCTCTATACTTACAAAGAGAAATCTGTAAAGGATGCCAGGAAAACAATAGCCATCCAAAAGATGAAATAATTAGGGGTAAATTTAGCCTGAGACACAAACGGCCTATACAAAGAAAACTACAGAACACTACAACAAGAAACCTACATAAATGGAAGATTATACCATACTCATGGATAAGAAGACTTAATATTGAGAAAATGGCAATATGACCCAAAGTGATCTACAGATACAATGCAATCCTGATCCAGATTTTATCATCAGTCTTTGAGCATATGGTGGGTTTTGGAAGACAAACAGGTGTGGTTTAAGCTGTACCTGTGGTTTAATGCCTAAGGGATCCAGAGGAGCGCTGGCCAGCCACTGTTCCTGCCCTGTCTGACATCTGTGATCTTGTCCCTTGGATTATGAACCAGTGAACAAACATATTTGCTACAAGTACCTTCCTATTCCTTAACTCTCAATGGGTCTGACTGTTACTATTTTATAAGTTGAGAAAGATCAAGACAGCTTGTGAGGCACTGACAGGAAGAGCAGAGACTCCCTTTCTCAGGCTTGACCAGAACTCAAAAGAGTGGAGCCCTAGGAAGGCTGTGGCACAGAAAGAGGTCTCTACTCTGGGTCACACCCTGCAGGGTGTTGTCCTAACATCCACAGAGAAGAAAACAAATGCAGAGAAATGCTAAATGTAAATGCCTCAATCTTCAAAAGTGTCAGTGCTATGAGAGTCAAGGAAAGGCTGAGGAATATTCTAGACTGAAGAACAGTACAGCACATGTTTCTGAATGGGATCCTTTTGTTATGAAGGTAACTGGCGACACTTGGGTGGGACCTGGAGATCAGACAGGAATGATGTATCTGTATTAATTCCCTGAAGTCTGTGACTGTTCAGGAGAATATCCTTGTATATAGGAATCATTAACATATCCATGGTGATGAGGCATCCTGTTGTGACTTCCTCTCAAATGTTTTAGGGTAAAAAGTTATCTATATTGTAATTACAACATATCTATAAGTCTGCTATTCTTTTAAAATAAGTTTTAAAAACAACAAATAAGCCTGGGACACGGCAGTCCCCTTGGCAAGTGAAGATGAATGAAGATGAATCAAGGAGGGAAAGGGGCTGTTCAGGGCTGAGCACTGTCCCAGCACTAGGGGTAGCTTTCATATAGAATGCAGCAATGAGTGTATTCTGGTGCAATGCTATAACTTAAATGCCCAGATTCAGCAACAGGAACATACCTGGTTGCTTCTGAAAAAGAAGCACACGTTATTACAGCTGGAAGTATCTTTGCAGGTAACTACACACCAACATCATCTCTACAGAAATGAGAAATCTGAGATTCAGAGAAAGGCTAAGTGATATTCCCAAGTGGCAGCACTGAAGCTCCTAACTGCCAATGCATTGCACCATGAGGCATTTATGGCTTAACAAAAGTCTACCTGGCCAAGTTTTAGGTCTGTCCTTTCTCAGATAGGTGACGTGTCCATAGTCTGTCAATACTTGCATGTGGGGTAATTCACACAACAGGTGCTTTGGGTGTCTGGGAAGCACAGGCAATAGAGGGGGGAGGTGAGTGGAGAGGGAAGGGAAAGAAGCCAGTTCAGAGTGTATCTAGAAACAAGTTACTGCTGTGTGCAATTAGAGATCAACTCACAGGGGACTTCTCGGAGACAATGTATAGTACATGCCTCAGGAATGTCTCATCTAAGTGACAAAGAAGCTAGGGTATTGAATTTCTCAGTTCTAGTCTGTAATTTGGGAGCTCTGGTAGCATAGTGCCTAAGGCACTTGACTGTTAACCAGAAGGCTGGCGGTTCAAACCCACCAGCCACTCCTCGGAAGGAAGATGGGCAATCTACTTCCATAGTGATACTGCCTCGGCAACCCAAGGAGGGGTCGCTATGAGTTGGGTCTGACTTGATGGCACATAACAACAACAACAACAACAAGTCTGTAATTTACCAATGGCTGCTCCCAGGTGTATAAATTACCTGGTATTTTTGGCCTATTCCATTCATGAACAAAGGGGCCTGTGGTCAGAAAAAGCACTCAGGAAAAAACACATGTGGACACAGTGGGAGGCCTTTGTAGCAAGTATTTGGAAGACACATGTGGAGCATCTGCAACATCTGCCACACTTCCTTAAACTGGGGAATTCGTGAACAGAAGATTTAGTCTTGCTGATCCCAACTAGAAGGGCATGCCTCCAGTCCTCCTCTTTATTTTGTTCCTCTGGGTTGGGTTCACCTTCCAACTGTCTAACTTTGTCCCAGCTTCTAACTGTTAATCCCTGCAAGCAGAATGGCTACACTGACCCAGCCTCATATCCATCCTCCCCCTAGTCCAAAGAGAGAATGAGGGCTTTTCAGGAAGTACCTGTGGAAGAAGACATTCTTGTTCTCATAGTCTCAGCACAATCTCCTGATGATTTGTTATTTGCTTGGCTTGAGGAAGGCAGCCCATCTTTGCATGTGCACAGACAAGCTGTGGTTTGCACAAATTGACCTGCTTCAGAGACCATCCCTGGTTCCCTGGTGGGAGATGGAGATGGGCTCAGTTGCTTGTAGGCACATGGAGACAAAGGAAGGGAAGATATTCAGTGCAGAAGGAATGAGAAGAAGGATGCAACAGGAAAGGAAAGGAAAAGAGGAGAGGAAAGGAGAAGGGAGGAGAGAAGAGGAAAGGAAAAAAATCCCTCTACATTCTCTGGGCATAGTCATTACCCTGAGGAAGGAAGATCAGCCTGAAGTCCCAGAACACAGACTCCCTTGGATGTAGAATTTTTTTAAAGTGAAAAACAGCTTTAAAAATATAAGAAGAGGCATCCTAGTTTCAGATAATATGGAGTAAACACATGATACTCTGACTGACCCAATGAAGGCAACTGTCATACTTGGACAGAATGTATCGAGCAGCTATTGAGGGCTCTGAAAATAAATAGTACCAGAAAAATTTGAGCAGAAGATTAGAATTTGAAATACCACTAAGCCATTTAGGAATTCATCATTTGTTTTTCCCTGGTATCCCCCATCCTGTCTCCAAGACAACCAAAAACCCAGAAATGGACACTAGAGTGGGAACACAGAGAACTCTAGAAGCCCTCTGGTACTAGCTCAAGGAGCAGGAAAGGAGAGTTGTAAAGTTCAGGGTGAGTGGGATAAGTACTCTTTTATTTTTGTTTTCTCATTTCTCTAGTCCCAGGCACCAGGCAATCCAATGGTGGCAGCAATGTCAGCAACACAGGTGGCACTGGAATCTGAAGGCACATCAAACACTGAGGGAGAAAAACTTTTTCTCTAATCAGAGGAGCTGTGGTTCCAAGAGGGCTTGTTTCTCTCTATCTTCCTGCAACTTGGCACCAGAACTGGGTGCAGATATGGAAATGCATGGCAGAGCAAGGTAACTGAAGCTCCAGTGTTCTGACCAGAGGACTATAAAAGGGAAGTATGGTACCATGAGCCAGAATCAACTTGATGGCAACAGATTTAGTTTTTGGTTTTAGGGAACTAAGTAAGTACCTGAGTAGCACAAATGTTAACATGCCTGGACACTAACCAAAAAGCTGGAGGTTTGAGTCTACCCAATGGCAGCTCAGAAGAAAGGCTTGGGATCTACTACTGAAAAATCAGCCATTGAAAGCCTTATGAAGCACAGTTCTACTCTGATGTACTTGGGGTTGCCATGAGTTGGAGTCAGCTTGACAGCAACTGGTTTTCTTGGGGCAGGCAGAGGAGGAGTAGAAAATACTGGCGAGATTGTGCAAAATGTGTAGCCCATGACTGACCCCTAGGATGAAACTTGATCTGTACCACTACGAACCTAATCTTAAATAACGTAAAAAATATTTTGAGAAGTGAACTAAGGGATAAACTATCCAGCCATACTGGCCACTCTATGGCACACATTCAACACATACCCAAATACTAGTGAAAAAGTCTTTGAAATGGAACTGATATTAAAACCATAATCCAAAGACAGCTGTTTAGAACTTGCAACCTGAACTCAACTGGGTTAACTGCCTGCTGATACGAAAATGTCAACGTTGTCCATAGAATTTTAAAAGTCTCATAACATAGTTTTTGGATGACTTGAAGCACTTACTGATGAAGATCAAAGAGTACAGAGTACATCTCAACATAAAGAAAATGAAAATCCCCACAACTGGACCAATAAGCAGCATTACAATAAATGGAGAAAAGATTGAAGTTGTCAAAGATTTCATATTAATTGGTTCCACAATCAACACCAATGGAAGCACCAGTCAAATCAGGGTATATTGCACTGGGAAAATCTGCTGCAAAAGATCTCTTTCAAGTGCTGAAGAGCAAAGATGTGTCTTTGAAAACTAAGGTGTGCCTGACCCAAGCCATGGGTGAAAGCTGGACAATGAATAGGGAAGAACTAAAAAGAGTTGATGCTTTTGAGTTGTGGTGTTGGTGAAGAATACTGAAAGTACCATTGTTTTGGTTACCTCGTGCTGCTCTGACAAGAATATACAACAAATGGGATGGCTTGAACAGAAAGTTTGGGAGGCTAGAAGTCTGAGTTCAAAGTGCCAGGCTGTGTGAAAGCCCCTCGACCTTGGGCTTCAACTCTGCCTCTTGCTCCTGGCCCACTGAAGCTAGAGGCATCTCTTCACTCAGGCAGCTCCTGGCTGCTGAGGCTAACAAGGCAAAACCAAACCACTGAGTCAGATCTGACTCATAGCGACCCCTCCTTGAATTTCTGAGGTGGTATCACTATGGAAGTAGATTGCCCAACCTTCCTTCTGAGGAGTGGCTGGTAGGTTTGAACCTTCTGGTTAGCAGTCAAATGCCTTAGGTCAAATGCCAGAGCTCAACGTCAACAAATAAAATGGTACAGTCCCGATGTTACCAAACCACATGGCAGGCCACTAATTCAAATCCATTGAAAGTTCCAGGATTGACAAAGCATGGAAGGCTACTGAACAATGACTCAGCTATGTGCAGAGTTCAATTGTGCCATAAGCCAGAGACCATTTCCCAAGGTTTCTCCTTATATACAGGAAGCAGACCATATCTCAAAGGCAGTGACTCAGCTGTTCACAGAAGGTTCCATCATGGAGGTGATTACCACTCTCATCATGGGGAATATTACATCCAGCTCCCCAGCCACTCAACCAGACCCAGACAAGTTGACATACAAATTTAACCACTACAATTCCACCCCTTGTCAACTTGGCACCTATACCGATCTTCAATGGGTGGTATCTGTACAGATCTCCTTCACTGGGTGTCTCTAGTCTCCTAGTTCCTGAGTGGTGACCTCACCCCTTTGGCTGGGTGGGCTCCATTCCTCTCCCTCTTGGGCATTGTAATCCTGCTCCCTCACTCTTGGGTAGCAGCTAAAGCTCCAACCCAGTAGCTCACATGAAGAAGCAGCCCCACACTCCAGAACCAAGTTGGTGAAGGTCTGGCTCTTTGAAACCTAGGGGGTTGTGGTGGTTCTACCCCCAAAGGTAATGGTTCTACACTTGAGGCTAAGGCAGCTCTACTTCCCATTTCCTTGGTCTCTCCACTTCTGCCAATTAATGCCCAAGTGAACCCATTCCACCAGAAATCTTCCTGCCCAGAGGACACTTAGCTTTCTTGCTCTGTGGGCTGGCCAACCTGCTACTCCATCTCATGCTGGTCTCTTCTACCAATTAATGCCCGAAGGCAACCCACTCAGCCAGGAAGCCACCTACCCAATGGCACCCAGCTTTCTCCTCTGTGGGCTGGTAAGCCTGTTGCTGTTTAATGCCAGTCTCTGGGCTCTGCTAGTGCCATCTCTCATGCTGGTCTCTCTGCCAGTATCTCTCTGCCAGTGTCTTGGTGCTGCTGCTGCCATCACTCATGCTACATGCCAGGGTCTCTCTGCTGGTGTCTCGGGTCAAGGAGGCACTCCACTCATTTCCACATTTTAGGTATCTATCAGAGCAGCATCCACTCTCTCGGTACCGTATTCTGTTCTGGTTACATAGTGCTGCTCTGACAAAAATATACCACAAGTGGGATGGCTTGAACAAACAGGAGTTTATTCTCTCACAGTTTGGAGGTTTTAAGTCTGAATTCAAAGTGCCAGGCTCTAGGGGCTGGGTAAAAGCCCCTCAACCTTGGTTTGAGCTCTGCCTTCTGCTCCCAGCCCACTGAAGCTAGAGGCTTTTCTTCACTCAGACAGCTGCTGGCTGCTGAGACTGACAAGCCTAAGGTTGACAAGTAAAAAGGCACAGTCCCGATGTTACCAATCCACCTGGCAGGCCACTAATTCAAGTCCATTGAAAGTCCCAAGGTTGACAGAGCATGTCGGGCTGCTGAACAATGACACATCTACATGCAGGGTTCAAGCATGCCATAAACTAGAGACCGTTTCCCAAGGCTTCTCCTAATATACAGGAAGCAGACCATATCCCAAAGGCAGCTACTCAGCTGCTCACAGTAGATTCCACCATGGAGTTGATTACCAATTTCATCATGGGGAATACTACATCCAGCTGGCTAGCCATTCAACCAGGCACAGCCAAGTTGACACACAAACTTAACCACCACAACCATGGACTGCCAAAAGAATGAACAAATCTGTCCTGGACAAAGTGCATCCAGAATGCTCCTTAAAACTGAGAATAGCCAGACTTTGTCTCACTTACATTGGTCATGTTGTCAGAAGGGACCATTCCCTAGAGAAGGATATCATGCTTGGTAAAGTGGAAGGTGAGCGAAAAAGGGGAAGGCCCTCAATTAGATGAATTGACAAAGTGGCTGTGACAATGGGCTCAGGTATGGAAAGGATTGTGAGGCTGGCACAAGACCAGGCAGTGTTTCATTCTGTTGTACATAGGGTTGCTATGAATTGGAACCAACACAATAATGACACCTAACAACAACAACAACATGCAAAATTACTCATTCATAAGAACCAGAAAAATTTCAATTCTCATGGGAGAAAACAATCAACAGACACCAATTCCAAGATGACTCAGATGTTGAAATATTCTGATATGTTAAAGCAGCTGTTATCAAAATGTTCCAAGAAATGAATGTAAAAATAATTTAATATGTTAAAGCAGCTGTTATCAAAATGTTCCAAGAAATGAATGTAAAAATAATTTAAAAGGTAGAAAGTGTCAGCAAAGAAATAGATGACATCAAGAAAAATAAAATGGAAATTTTGCAAATGAAAAATAAAAACACCAAAATAAAAACTCATTGGGCGGGTTTAATAGCAAATTAGAGATGTTAGAGGAAAGAGTTCAAGAACTCGAAGATAAGTCAATACAAATTATCCAATCTGAACAAGAGATAGGTTAAAAAAAATGAAGAAAAAAATCAATAAAGCTTCAGGGTTCAATGAACTCACAGAATGGAGACAAAAGAGTATAGCACAAAAATAATTGAAAAGATAATGGCTGAAAATTTCTCAAAAGACATAGACCTACATATTCAAGAAGCTCAGTGAATCCCAAATAGTATAATTTGTGTTCTAGACTAGATATAAAGAACTCTGGTGGTGCAGGATTAAGGCATTTGGCTGCTAACTAAAAAAAGTTGGTGGTTCAAACCCACCAATTGCTCTGCACAGACAGATGAGGCAGTCTCCATCCATAAAGATTTACAGTCTTGGAAACCTTATAGGGGTCCCTATGAGTCAGAATTGACTCGATGGCAATGAGTTTGAGGATGGATTTGCTTCCTGTCCCAAGGATGCAACTAGCTCAGATCACATAGGGCCTAGTACTCTGAGTTAAGGAACCTACCCATTCCTAGGCCTGGCTCTGACTAGTAGAGCAGATAATTGGTGTAGTCAGAGCCAGTGGAGGACACCCAATCATGCTTAAGATCTACTGAAACTTCTGTAGCTGCCAGGGGTCACAGGAAGACCAGTACCTCATTGTTAACAGAGCATATTATCATATTATCTATTGTGGGAGCTCTAGTAGCATAGTGGCTAAGACACTTGCCTGCTAACCAGACGGCTGGTGGTTCAAACCCACCAGCCACTCCTCGGAAGGAAGGTTGGGCAATCCTACTTCCGTAGTGATACTGCCTCAGAAACCCAAGGAGGGGTCGCTATGAGTCGGGGCCAACTCGACGGCACATAACAACAACAACAACATTATCTATTGAGGAATGTACACCAAAGTCCATCACACATCTGTCAGTTTGTTGCATTCTGGTGGCTTGTGTGTTGCTATGATGCTGGAAGCTATTTCAACAGTATTTCAAATACCAGCAGGGTCACCCATGGTGGACAGATTTTAGCAGAGCTTCCAGACTAAGACAGACTAGGAAGGCCTGGTAATCTACTTCTGAAAACTGGCCTGTGAAAACCTTATGGATCACTACAAAATATTTTCTGATACGGTGCTGGAAGATGAACACCCTAGGTTAGAAGGCACTAAAAAGGCCCAGTGGCTGCAACAATGTACTCAAGCATACCAAATGTTATGAAGATGGTATAGGATGAAGCAATGTTTCATCCTGTTGTACATGAGGTCATCGTGTTGGTGCCAACTCAACAGCAATGAACAATAACAGCTCAAACTTATTTAAGCATCCTCCTACCAACACACATTTAGGTTGTGGCTATTTTTTCCCTATTTAAAAAAAAAATTCAAGTGAACATCCTTACTCAAATACATCTCTTAGTTTGGTTGCCCCAAAAGCAGACCCTGCACCAAATATTTGGGGCTTGAATGCATGTGGTTCTTTTAGGGGTGAGCTGGAAGCTCCACTAGTGGGGAAGTGAAAATGGGAAGGAAGGAAGGCAGCACAGGTGCATCAGTGAGCAGTGGAGTTCAGTCTGTTAACTTCTGGAAGACCACAGACACAGGCCTAAGAGTCATCCCACAGGAAATTGGAGGGAACTGAATGTCTGTACACTAACATGCTCAGCTGCTACAAGGCATTAATTACCTGCTCTTCTAGCCTGTCCTGCATACAAGGGAAGTGAAGACTCAGCAATGGGAACTAATGAGGTCACCAGGATATGAGCACTGCACTGACACTATCTGTTACATGCATATCCAAAGAATAATTTCCAAGCACTAAACTTACTCATAGTCCTTGAGTGCTGAAAACAATTAACAAACTCCAATGTTAACCTAAAGGAAGGCAGTCCACCCAGAGGCACCTCAGAAGAAAGGCCTGGCAATCAACTTTTGAAAAATTGTAGTTGAAAACTGTATGGTGCTTACGATAGCCAAAAGGTAGGAACAGTGTAAATGCTTATCAACAGATCAATGGATAAAGAAAATGTGGTATATGCATACAATAGAATACTACTCAGCCAGTAGAAGAAACAAAGTGTTGATATGTTCTACATAAGGATGGAGCTTGAAGACACTATGCTGAGTCAAGTAAGTCAGTCAAAAAATACTTTTCAAAAGAATTTTTAAAATCATCTATGTGAGACCAAATAATCAACAATTACTTTAAAATAAAGATGAGAATGTAAGGGAGCAGGGAAATTAGATTAATGGAACAGAACAACCAGACAGAAATAACAAGAATCTTTGCTCATCTTGAAAAATGTAACCAATGTGACTAAACACTTTGTACAGAAATTGTTGAGTGGGAAGCTAAACTTCAGTGCAAATCTTCACCAAAAACACAATAAAATATTATCTTAATTTAAAAAAAGAAGAAAGAAAACCCTATGGAATGGAATACAACTCTAATCTAATTCTTGTGTGCCTTTAAATCAGAATCCACTAAATAAGTCATCTGGTTAGACTTACTCAAGTCAAAATATCTGTGCCTTCTAAAATATTTGATAGCTTAAGAGTAAAAACCTGTCCAAGACTGACAAAGGAAATGACAACTGAGAATGATAAAGAAGTATCAGGCTGCAAGATCAGACACAGACAAAATAGCTGCAAAGGGAACAGAGAACATGATTCTTCCGAAGACCACACCAAAACTGAAAAAAAAAAACAAATGCACTGCTGTTGAGTTGTATCCAACTCATAGCGAACCTCCTTGGGTTTCCAAGGAGGTATCACTACAGAAGTAGATTGTCCATCCTTCCTTCCGAGGAGTGGCTGGTAGGATTGAAGCACCAGCCTTCTGGTTAGCAATTAAGTTCCTTAAACACTAGGCCACCGGAGCTATGAAATGTGCAGTGGCCCTTCTCTGAATGACCACTGCTTTCTGAAAAGGACACCCCCAGACCCAGTATGATATTTCCATCTGTTACTGGGGATGCTCTGACCTCATGATAGTGACTGTACTCAGTCTCTAGTAAATTCCTGCTTCTTTAATCTTGCCCCAGAAACTCCAACCCACTCTGAACAGATCCCCATTCCATCACCTGAGCCATCCCTCCCTCCTGTAGCATTACCGAACTGGGAGTGCCCTCCTCTCTGTGTCAGATCAGCAAGCCCACTTACCACCAATGGGAGGTCCTGGTGCCACGATCTTGGGCAGGTTAAGCTTTAACAGTAACTATGGCCAAATTCCTTACAAATTTTTGACCTTTTTCTACTCCCGCAAATGCCAGTTTGTCCAAAACATTACCAACACAAGGTATTAGCCAATTCTTTGTTTTGTCTATCTGTTGTTGTTAGGTATAGTAGCATCAGTCCAGACTCATGGTGACCCAATGTGACAGAGTAGAATGGACCCATAGGGTTTCCTAAACTGTAATCTTTCTGGGAGCAGATCACTAAGTCTCATATCCTGCAGAGCCACTAGTGGGTATTAACCACCAACCTTTCAGATAGCAGCTGAGCACTTAGCCATTGAGCCACCAGAGATTATTGCTTTAATTTGTATTTCTTTTAATTGGATTATTTGGCTTTTTGTTGTTGAAGTGTTGGAGTTTTCTATAAATTTTAGAGATAAGCCCCTTGTCAGATATGTCATTGCCGAATATTTTTTCCCAATCTATATATGGTTTATGTTTTTACTCTTTTAGAGAAATCTTTGGAAGCAAATAAAAATTTAATTTTTAGAAAATTCCATTCATCTAGTTTATCTTCTGCTATTTGTGCATTTTGGGTTATGCTTGATAGTCTATTTATCCCATATATTAAAACTCACTGCTATCAACTTGTATCCAACTCCTGGTGACCCCTCCTTGGGTTTCGGAGGCAGTATCCCCACAAAAGTAGATTGCCCAACCTTCCTTCCCAGGAGTGGCTGGTGGGTTTGAACCGCCAGCCTTCTGGTTAGCAGTCAAGTGCCTTAGGCTCTACAGTACCAGAGCCATATATTAGGGTCCCTAAATTTGCCCCTACTTTTTCCTTGAGGAACTTTGTAAGTTTTGGTTTCACATTTAAATCTTTGATCCATCTGGAGGTAGTTTTTGTGTATGGTGTGAGGTACAGATCTTGTTTCATTTTTCTGCAAATGGATATCCAGTTTTGCCAACACCATTTGTTAAACAGACAATCTCTTCCTCATTTAATGGATTTCAGTCCTTTGTCAAAGATCAGCTGACCATAGGTCTATGGATCTATTACTGGCTTCTTAATTCTGTTCTATTGGTCTACATATCTGTCATTGTACCAGTACCAAGCAGTTTTGAGTGCTGTGGCTGTATAGCAGGTTTTGAGATCCCTGAGTGTGAGACCTCCTACTTTGTTCTTCTTCTTCAATAGTACTTCTCTTATCCGAGGTCTCTTTCTTTCCATATAAAGTTAGTGATTGATGTTTCCATATCCTTAAAGAATGTTGATAGGATCTAGATTGGGATTGCATGGAATGTATAGATTGCTTTGGGTAGAACTGACATTTTTACTATGTTCAATCTTCCTATACACAAGCATGGGATGTTCTTCCATTTATGTAGATCTCTTGTAATTTCTTGAAGTAGTCTTTTATAGTTTTCTTTGTACATGACTTTTGTGTCCCTGTAAGATTTATTCCCAAGTATTTTATTTTTTTGGTAGTGATTGTAAACGGTATTGATGTCTTTATTTCTTTTTTCAGCAATCTCTTTGGTGGTGTAGAGGGATCCAACTGATTTTTGGATGTTGATCTTGTGTCCTGCCACTATGCTAAATCTCTCAATTAATTCCAGTAGACTTTTTGCTGAGTCTCTTGGGTTTTCTAAGTGTAGGGTAATATCATCAGCAAATAGGGATAGTTTGACTTCTTCCTTACCAATTTGGATGCCTTTGATTTCCCTTTCTTCCTTATTGCCCTGACTAGGACTTCCAATACAATGTTGAATAGAAGTGGTGATAGAGGGCATCCTTGTCTGGTTCCTGTTCACAAGGGGGAATGGTTTCAGTCTCTCTTCATTGAGAATAAGGTTGGCTGTTAGTTTTGTACATATGCCCTTTATTATGTTGAAGAATATCCATTCTATTCCTATTTTGCTGAGAGTGTTTATCAGGAATGGGTTTTGATTTCATGAAATGCCTTTTCTGCATTGATTGATATGATCATGTGGTTCTTTTCCTTTGTTGTATTTATGTGATGGATGACACTGATTGTTTTTCTAATATTGAACCATTCTTGCATATCTGATATGAACCCCACTTGGACATAAAGTATTATTTTTTTGATATGTTGTTGGAGTCTACTGGCTAGGATTTTGTTGAAGTTTTTTGCATCTATGTTCATGAGGGATATTGGTCTGTTGCTTTCCTTTTTAGTGTTGTCTTTGCTTAGCTTTGGTATCAAGGTTATGCTTGTTTCATAAAATAAGCTGGGGAGGATTCCATCCTTTTCTTCGTTTTGGAATAGTTTGAGTAGGATTGGTGTCAGTTCTTCTCAGAACATTTTGTAGAATTCTCCAGTGAAACCATGTGGTCCAGGACTTAGTTTTGTTGGTAATTTCTTTATGTCCTGTTCAATTTCTTGTTTTGTCATGGGTCTATCATAAGTAGTATGTTTCTAGAAATCTTTCCATTTCTTCCAGAATTTCATATTTGTTGGAGTACAATTTTTCATAGTATACTGATATTATTCTTTTCATTTCAGTTAGTTATCTTGTAATGTCCCCCAATTTGTTTCTTATTCGTGTTATTTTTATTCTCTCCCTCTTTTCCTTTGTTAAATTTGCCAGTGTTTTTTCAATTTTATTAATCATTTCAATAAACCAACTACCAGCCTTGATTTTTTTCTACTGTTTTTCATTTTCTGTTTCATAGATTTCTGCTCAAATCTTTATTATGTCCCTCTCCTGGTGACCATAGGATTTTCTTGCAGTTCTTTTTCTAACTGTTGGAGATGTTGGCTTAAGGTTTTGATTTTGGCTCTTTCTCCTTTTTTGATATGTGCTTTTATTACTATAAATTAGCCTCTGATTACTGCTTTAGTTGTATCCCAAAAATGTGGGTATATTGTGTTTTTATTCTCTTTTGATTCAAGAAGTTTTTAAATTTCATTTTTCATTTCTTCTATTACCCAGTCCTTGTTAAGGAGGGTGTTGTTCAGTTTCCATGTGTTTGCTCTTTTTAAGTTGATCTTCCTATTGTTGATTTCTAATTTTATAGCATTATGACCTGAGAACATTCTTTGCAGTATTTCAATGTTTTTCAATTTATTAAGGCTTGCTTTATGGCCTAACATATGGTCTATCATGGAGAATGTTCCATGTGCACTGGAAAAGAATATATATTGTGATGTTGTTGGGTGAAGTATTCTGTAGATCTCTATAAGGTCAAACTGGTGCATTTTGTTATTTAGCTGTTCTGTGCCTTTGTTGAGTTTCTTTCCAGTTGTTCTATCTTTCATTGAAAATGGTATATTAAAGTCTCCTCCTATGACTGTGGAGTCTTCCGTTTTCTTTTCAATTCTGTTAAAGTCTGATTTATGTATTTTGGGGCTCTTTTATTGGGTGCATAGATGTTTATTATAGTTATATCTTCTTGTTTGATTTATCCTTTAATCATTATATAATGTCCTTCCTTGTCTAATGTGGTGGTTTTTGTCTTAAAGCCAATTTTATCAGAAATTAATATTGCCCCTTCTGCTCTTTTTTGGTTGCCATTTGCTTGATACATCTTTTTCCAACCTATGGTTTTTAGTCTATCTTTGTCTTTCTCTCTAAGGTGTGTCTCTTATAGACAGCATATTGATGGGTTATGTTTTCTTATCCAGTCTGCAACTCTCTGTCTCTTGAATGATCCATTTAATCCATTTACATTCAGTGTAATTATCAACAAGCATGAATTTGTTGCTGTCTATTTCTTGTGTGTTTTTTCGTGGTGTTCTTTGTTTCTTTCTTCCATATAATTTTCTGTGCTGAGCTCATTTTGTTTATGAATGGTATTATCATTTCCTTTGTTGTTATTGTTTCAGTATTTGCTAAATATTTGTGCTTGTCTTCTTTTTATTGTGATTTGAATGCTTATCATTTTTCTTTGAGATTACTTGTGATTTACAATTTTCTCCTCCAGTTTAGAATAGTCCATTCTATCTTACAACCCTCTTGACTTCTTCACTATTTAGAAGTTCTGTAACTACACTATTTTTCCACTCCTTTTGGTTTGTAGTTGTCCTCATTTGCCAATTGGTGTCTCTAGTTCCCTGTTTACAATCTTGTAAGCTTATTTTACTTTGGATACTTCCATAGTGGTGTTGGTTTCTGGGTTATGTCACCTTGTGTATTAATGGTCAGTTGTTGTTTACTATTATTGGTTCTCTCTTCAAAGGAGTCCTTTAGTATCTCTTGTAAGGTTTGTCTGGTTTTAAAAAATTCCCTTAATTTCTGCTTGTTTGAAAATCCCCTAATTTCACCATCATAGTTGAGATACAATTTGCCTAAGACATTTGACTGCTAACTAGAAGGCTGGCAGTTCAAACCCACCATCCACTCCTCAAAAGGAAGATTGGGCAATCTCTTCCACAAAGATACCACCTCAGAAACCCAAGGAGGGGTCGCTATGAGTTGGAAATGACTCGACAGCAGTGAGTTTGGTTTTGGTGTATAATTCTTGGTTGGAAATTTTCTCTTACAGGTTTTTATATATACCATCCCATTGCCTTCTCACCTGCATGGTTTACACTGAGAAATCAGAGCTCTGTCTTATTGATTGCCCTTTATATGTAACTTTTCATTTTTCCCATGCTTTCAGGACTCTCTTTTTGTCTTTGGTTTTGGTGAGTTTGATGATTATATGTCTTGGTGATTGTATTTTGGGGTCTGTCCTGTTTGGGGTTCATTGGACTTCTTAATGGATATATTCTCATCTTTCATCATATCAGGGAAATTCTCTTCCAACAAATGTTAGACAATTTTTTTTGTGGTGTCATTTGCCTCTTCCTGTTCTGGAATTCTGATTAGTAGTTTATTCTTTTTGATGGTATCCCAGGTGAACCTTAGGCTTTCATCATTTTGTTTTGATCTTTTTTCTAATTGATCCCTTTCCAAAGAAACATTCAAGTATTTGTCTTCAATCTCATTAATTCTGTCTTCCATTGATTTGATTCTACTCTATTGGACTTTCAATGTGTTATCTATTTCTGAAAATTTAATATTAATCTTCTGGATTTCTATCTGTAGATTTTGTGTCATTTCTAATTTTTCATTTATTTTGTCATTTTTTCTTGTAGTTTCTTCCAAAATTTTTCTAGGGT